>NC_089224.1:39155051-39462404 GCF_963924675.1 Phocoena phocoena | reverse complement strand
TACATTTATGCCGAGAATTATATATGAAGTGTGTACATACACTTACTTCTCTTTGTTGGAAAGGGGAAAACAGTTTATTATTGATATTATCATCAGCAAACATTTGTTCAGAAGCAGGGCCTATCATAACACTAGTAGAAATAGGCCCTCTGTAAGAAGCAGCACTATGGGTTGTACCTCTCAAGCCTCTTTCAAGTCCATGGAAAAGCAAAATACACACATGTGCAACAAGAAGGAAATTACACAATATTATAAAAATTTATTATATAATAGAGCAAATTTGCACCTATATATAAGGGCATAGGGATTGGATTGTTAGTTTTAAGAACTGAAAAAGAGGATAATAATAGAACGGAAAACTTACAGGTTTTATAAGGAGGAGATCCTGGGAGAAAAACTCACCCTGACACATATTAGCAGTGTGAGCCTGGGAAAATTACTAACCTTTCTAAGTCTTCTTCTTCATCTTGAATATGTATATAATTATGTCTACACTAAAGGGCTACTAATATAAATGACCTGTATTGATCCAAAAACTCAATTTAGGGTGGTCATCGTTATTATTTTATTGCTATTGTCACTGTTGGCTTCAATAGAAAGAGACATGATAGAATCCGGTCTTGGTTATCCTTCCTTTCACACTGCTGCAGAAGAGACTTTGTAAAGATTACCTCCAGCAGTATCTTAATTTCATGCTAAATCTTATCCTCAGAATGAATAAATCTCTTCTAATGAAATGTTCCCTCTGCTCACTCAGGGATTTCCTACTGCTCAGTCCAAACCCTCTTGCACACATTTTGTCAAGCTGTTAACCCCTGGCGTGATGTTGCTCGACCTGCTGGTTACCTCCACAGTTCATCACTTCAATGCTACTTCTGTCACCACAGTGCATCCCCAAATTCCTTTCCTTTCCACCATGGGATTCCTCTGCCCCTCACTGAGGGCAACCATGAGCTGCTGAGAGAAAATGAGCTGCTCTCCAGTCCTGGCTTGTTGCCAACACCCACAGTCTAATCCTAAAAGGCACTTCTGCCAAAGCCTGGAATCCCTTAATTTGCCCTTGGTTGATTCATTTTCCACCTCCCACTGCAGTGTTCTAGTCTACACTGTCTTCCCTCACACCTCAGCTGATGATCTGGATTCTGCCTTTTCCTGAGAAGACTGGAGCCACTCAAAACCAATAGTCTACAAAGCACTGACCAGAAATTCATGGAATTGTCTTGGATTTATCCCCATTCATCTCCTAGTATGGTTGTAAGATTAATCATGACAGTCTTTAAAGTATTATTTTACTATGTTAAGTATAGTTTTAATTCTAAATTTTCATTTCAAAATTAATGTCAGTCTTTCTTACAAAATACATGTAACAAAAAGAAAAGGTTAACGGCATAATTATATATACTGCTTGATTAATGTCAGGGACCTCTAATGACAGTCTCTATGCATGTATTATATATTAAAGTAGTGTTTCCAAATTAGAGAATCACGTCAGCAGATCAGGATGATTTGTTTGCTGCGGTAAGATACAGTGGTCCCTTCATAACCACATATAAGCATCTGTGGATTCAACCAATGGTGGGTGGCATTCCATTGTACTATGCCATTTTTATATAAAGGACCTTTAGCATCCATGGATTTTGTTATCCAGTGGCGGGGGGGGGGGGGATGGAGGGGGGACAGTGTCCTGGCTTTCAATGTATTTTATTGATTCTAAAGATTATAATTTGGTAATGAAAATCATTCTGGTGATCTTTGGTTATAAAGAAGACGCTATTTACCTCAATATCAGGGCACCCAGCAACATGACTGTAATATGACCGATAACAGACTGATAAACAGGGCATTATCTCAGAGTCACAACACTAGCCATAACTCATCGACCTGTCATCATTCTAAGAAGGACCTTGCTGCTATAATTTGATTAGACCAAGATCTCTTCAGAGAACCTGAGGGAGAGAAATGCTTATATAAATAAATAATAATAATAACCATCACCACCACAACTAATACTTACTGAGTGCTTATGAGGTGTCAGGTGTTCTACTGAGCACTTTAAAACTCATTTACTTCTGGGAACACTGGTAAAATATTCTGACATTTGGCTGAAACAAATGGATTTCTAGATAGAACTGCCACACATGTAGATTGTAAATAATAATAATAATTAGAGCAATAATAATCAAAATAATAATCAATAATAATTAGAGCAGTAGCATATTTATAATGTGTCAGATTTCTGGGTGTTTTATAGCTATGATCTCATTTAATCCTTACAATTGCACCATGGGACCCCTACTAATATCTTCATGTTTCCTATTGGGAATCAAAGCTCTGGGATGATAAATAACTTGCCCAGGATCACATAACTGCTAAGTGTCAGAGTTGGGATTCAAACCTAGCTCTTAATTAAAGCCAGTACCAGTAAATGTGACAGTATATTTACAACCACATTTTGTGATAACCTGCCTCCCCAAAATAGAAGAGGGGAGCTTGCTAGCATGGTAGTATTCCAGTGACTTCTACCCAGAGAAGTCCATACCCAACAGCATGGAAAAAGCCAAAACCTTACTTCTTTCTCCCAAGCACTTGAGATCCATAAAAATAAAAATTCAAAATCTGTGATAGCTTGTGAAAGAGAACTATACTTCACTTATAAAAGCAATGAGACATTTAGTAAATGTTTTGCCTTTTTTTTTCTTGTTCCTTAATCTCAGATTAAATTCTCCATACCTGTAGACCTTTGGTACTATTATATGTCATTATGTGATTTAAAAATATTTGTTACTAAATAACAGCAGTGTTGAAAACCATAAGAGGATAAGATACCCTTGATCTAACAATGGAGAGGATGAATCAAATACCAGTGGCCCCACTAACAAGAGAGATATTTCCAACTGTTAAAAACTCAGAAGCTACGATTTTGATCTGAAGCACAAATGTTGATCTTCATTCATTCACCCATCAGATATGTTTATTGAATTAGTATGTGGTTTTAGAATTAAAATCCTAGAGAAGAAAGACAAAGACCCTGGTATCAAGAATATTACATTTTAGTGAATCATATCTTCATTACCTTAAGTATGCATATTTAGAAAGAAATTCTTCGGTTTTTCCCAGACTATAAGAGCACTTCTCTGAAAAACAGATGACTCAATCATACAAAATGTACTGAATCTGGTGTACTAATGGGGAGCCATATGACAATGGTAATGTTCAATAAGATAACTGGCGTGAAAGTGATGCTGTGAGTTCGGAGTTTCCTGCAGCAGAGGTGTTAACGCGCCCCGGCTCATTAAAGGGTTGTGAGAGAGAAGGTTGGGTTGAAGTTCATTTTCATTCATTTTGTGTCTTCTTCAGGCTCCCTTTCCCAGTTATTTTCCATAGCTTTAAAGTGTTCCCTATTATTCTGACCAAATGTGCACTGTGATGGAAAGGACGTGATACTTTCATCAGAATTACTTAATTAGGTTTAAGTAAGCAGTCTGTGCCAAGTAGGGTAGGTTTGCTGTCTAGCCATAAAAATGTGTCTGCCATGCATGCTGCGTTCCCAAGGAGTGAAACATAGTGAATGATGTGATGATAAAACGATGAAGGGAAGCATAAAGCCTGAGAGATAAAAGTCTCAAAAGGGAAATAAAGTAGGGTAGCAGCTGCCCCCACCTTAATTGAAGCATAAATTTCAGGAACAGGATCTGTGGTTTAATTTCAAGCACATATTGGCAGAGAGTTTAGCGCGCACGTGTGCGTGTACCCTTGTGTGTGATGAAAACCATGTAAGTTAAATTCTTTTCATCCTTTGTATGAAGAGTTTTCAAACCATTTCTGAAACAGGAAAAAGTTGCAAATATAGAGGTTTATGGATTATCACTGAGAGGCATTCATTTCAGCATTTAACACAGATCAACAGAATCAACGAAGGGCAGGCACTGTTCTAGGCACTGGTGATACAAAAAACTCTGAACCACACATTGCTGCACTCATGGAGCTCAGTGTTTTTAGTTTATCTTTTCTCTCTGCGCATACCTTCCTTGCCTGCTCTTCCACCCTATGCCAGAATCATTTTCTTATAGATTAGATTACATCACTTTCATATTTATAACCATGATAGCTGTGCATGAAAAACACGACAGTCCAGCCCTGACCTGTATGCCCCACCTCTTTTTGCGTTCCTCCCTACACTCCAGTATCCAGGTTTCCATTCTCCGAGCATAACATTTATTTTTACACCACGGTGACTTTGCCATATTGTGCCCTGAGCCTACAATGCCTTCACACCCATTTCCTATCGATTAAAATTCTCCCCACATTTTAGCTGTGCAGTTGAAATGCCTCTCAAGCCTTAAAGACCTTTTAATACTCCTGTCGTTTTTCACAATCCTTCATTCAGGTTTCTAGAGAATTTTGCTTGAAACACATCATTAAACTTTTTAGTTCATTTTGCCTGGAGTGAGATGTCTGGTGTCTGTTTTACTTTGTGAGCGTGAACTATTTGAGGACGGGGCAGGGAGGGTTGCTAATTTGTTTCTGGCCACATACTGCTTTACATGTGGTTGACATTCAAAAATTGTTTGGAGAGCAAGTAAACATGTAGCCAAAAGTATTTAAGATTCATATGAGTCTTTTCATGATGGAAACAGCTACCTCACTAAGTTCTCAAAGTTTTATTTTCAGAAGACCTCAGAATAAGAATAGTGGCATAGTAAGCTGGGACGAAGTGAGAGGGTAGTATTAGCTAGTGGGAAGCAGCTGCATAGCACAGGGAGATCAACTCGGTGCTTTGTGACCACCTAGAGCGGTGGGGTTGGGCGGTGGGGTAGGGAGGGCGGGAGGGAGACACAAGACGGAGGGGATACGGGGATATATGTATACATATAGCTGATTCACTTTGTTATACAGCAGAAACTAACACAACGTTGTAAAGCAATTATACTCCAATGAAGATGTTTAAAAAAACAACAACAGAATAGTGGCACAGGTGAAAATGCCCACACTCTCTGCAGAGAGTAAAGGACACATTGGCTAAACAGATGCAACTTAAATGTTTTTCATTAACCACCTTGGAAACTACAAATCCCATTACAGGGGGCATGCGATTATCAGAAGTGTTTTGAAAAATCTCACCTTTTATATCCTGTCTTTATAGCTTAATATTGCTTCCATGTACAAGCATACAGTAATGTTATCTTGAGCTAGGCAAACTTTTACTTTAAAAATGCTTTAAGAAAGAAAAAATGCTTTTAGGCTAAGAAGCAGTGCAAATTTTTATTATTTTGTTACAAACTTCTGAGAACAGAATTCAGAAGTCTTGACGTCCTTTTAACTTTATGGAGAAGCTGACATGCGTCACCGTAAAAATTCAGCTGTCATTCTTACAACAGAGAACAAAAGTGAATTTCAAACTAATATAAGTATAAAACTATAATGTATACATTTTCTGTTCATTTTAAAAGAGTCAACCTTTAACTGGGAATATATATGAATTCATTGTCAAATCTTTTATGTCCAGAGGGCCCTTCTAAAGTGTATGTTTTTATATAGAACAGTGGAATTTACTATCTCTGTACACCCTAAGCAACAGGATTCACTTTAAAAGACTCTGTGAAGAGAAGTTATGTTTCTTTACGATCCTTGGATCCAAAGTATTGTATACTTTTTTTCTACATTGATGACATACAGTCCAAAAAGATAAAGTATTCTAAAAAATAAAAACACTTATCTCACAAATGGAGAAGAGCTTTTCCTTTGTGACAAGATAAATATTTACTAATGATTACATTAACACATAATTATTTACCTTAAAATAGATATAATTTTATCTCTCCCCTTTTTGTCTTTCTCCTTTCTAAGTCTGATGTTTTAACACGCAACCCAATTTTGGTGAAAATATTGAAATAAACATAGTCAGGATGAAATTTATTTTGGACCCAGAGATTAAGACTTAAAAGCTTAAGAATATGGAAGTCTGTCATGAAGCATTCTTGTTATAATTATTTGTTAGATACCAATGCAATGAAGCATGGAACTAGGTTGAACTTTATCCCACAAATTCATCCTGCATGTTGATGTCTCTTTTATTTATAGACTTGCAGAACTCTTCCAAATGTGGGTAACCCAATTTGCCACAAAACAGGACAAACAATTATCCACTAACTCAGTTCATTAAATAAGGATTTTTCCCGTGAGTTTGGTGATCTACACTATCTCTAACAAATTCAAAACTCATGACTAATTTGAGTTTCATACTCTCAGGATATCATCTTATAGACAAATAAGTTATTAGGGGATTGGGAAGGGATATTTATTAAACTTTAAAAAATCAATTATTTTCAAGTACTTTCAAAGTTCTCATTTATAACCAAATAATTATCTTAGGGTATAATTTATTAACTGAGTTCCATTTTCTTTATTTTCAGAAAATAAAAGAGCTGTATTTGTTTTAAAAAATAAATTAAAGAGTTCAAGTGACTTAGAATAATCTCTGTTGTTTTCTAAATGATTAAATTTTACTTATATTTTCTGTTTCTATAATTGAACTTAAAGAAAATCTTGCTTTGGGATTCATAAAATTTTGATGTAAGAGCTTTGATGGTCTTAAAATCAGAAGACAAGAATAACTGGTGGTTTCCCCAGGTAATTGTTGATAACAAATTTAAATTATGTTATAGAGGAAGAAGAGAGTTAAAGAGAAAGATAATAAGATCTGACCAAACTATGGATAATAGTTGAAAAGAGCTTCCAGAATGAAATACAAAAGTCTCAAAGAGAATAGTTGAATAAGAGTATATGTAACATTTTAAATTCCAGGAGCCACAATGGACTATGTCATTGTGCTACCGTTTTAAATAATACTTAGATGAACAGGATTTAGAATGATAAATACTTTCAAAGAAATAAAAGACAAAATAATGGTTTACCTTCTAAATTGGAATAACCTTGAAACATATATATAAGTTCATATGCTATGAACTGATACTCAGATTTCTGTATCATGTAAAATATAAATACTTAAAGGCAACACTTTCTCTACTTAACTTTCCAAAAGTACAACTACTTATTTCATTATAGTTCAGACTAGTTCCTTAAAGAGGAAATCTCCTTAGCTTGCAATTTTGGGCTATCGCACTAAACTATCATCCATAGTATCTCGTGTCTTCTTTACGTGTATCATAAAATAACTTCCCTCTCCTCTCGAGAAAAAGGGACTCAATTATTACTATACCGTTCTCCTGAATCCAAGGGAGCACCATTCTGCAACAACCTGTTCGGTGGACTTCGAAAGCAAACAGAAAAGCTATACCTTATTCAATCCATCTTGGCAGCACACTAAAGCCCTTAGAAATGCCTAAACGAATGATAAATGATCAGATGTCTCGCTCAAATCTTACCTGGTTTACTCTTTTTAAAAATCCAACCCTTGCTGTCTACCATGCAAAGCTCTTGGCCACTGGGTGAAATCCAAACTGGGTAGTTGATCATGATAATTCCAACATGTCATGGGCAGTAGCATCTCTCAGAGTCCCACAAGTCAACTCCTTGAAATGAACCTGCAACAAACAAGGTATTTCTTCATTTTAACTGAAAAACAGTGAACCATCTCCTAGGTCCAGGAGGTATCACTACTTAATCAATAAGGGAATCATAAAGGAGTGTGTGAGGGGCAATAGATGCCTCTCAAGGTGCTGATAAACATTAAAGCCAGAAGACTGAAGTTTATGTGCTACAGAGGCTCCTCTTCATGTTATTATTGATCTGTTTAAGCTGTCAGTGATATTATTGATATTAAAAAATCGCACATTTTATAGTGTATACCCCTTCTCCTTCATGTAGGTGACCACATGGAGTACTCAAGTATTTTTCTGACTCTATCCATAATCTTCTCAGGGTAACTGGGAAATGAGGACCAAACTCCTCAGCAGCTAGAAGAAAATCCACATGATGGTCTAGATCAAGGACAGTTTCCTTTGTGAGTTCTGACATTCTACTCAGTGTCAACATTACCAGTATAAAAACTGAAACACATCTGTATGATAGTGTGTGAGAAACACCTTTGAGGGCCATATGTGATGGACTTCAAATCCAGCAGCCACCGTTATTCAAATCAAGATACAGACCATAAGACAGTAACCAAAATGAACATGTTGTAGCCAGAGTCTGTACACAAACAAATGACCAGAACCAAGGAAAGTAATTAGATAACTAATATTGGGGGAATCTACCACATATTTAATGCTTCAACTGTTTATATTCATAGGAGTAAATATGGTGTTTAAACTTCATAAGCATGTTTAACTTCCATTCAAGGAAAAAAAAAAACCCATGCGTAATCAACAACTCTTATTAATCGCACTGATACCTGCCATGCAAATAACTGTTCAATAGAAATTTAGAAAGATACTGATGGACAGATTTGCTTATTGGTCTTCCCAGGGTAGCCTTAAATAATGACTAGATTTTTTAGCTACAACAACCATATTTAGTTATGCATATACAAGAAAAATAAGTATTATTATTTTCTAAGTGGTGCAACATAAATGGCTGAGAGATTATTCTAAGTCTATAGGGGGATTCATGTGAGTGATTATATGCTGCAGAGTCATGGACACAGGTGCAAAGACTGATGTTAACAAGCCACAAAATGACATATCCTCATGCTCCTGTGATTAGAACCTCAAGTATTCCCAGAAGTCCATGTGGAGATTTCCTTACAAGACACAGTAGTGAGATATCCTTTTGTGCCATTTCAGCAAGAATGGTAAGACGGTAAGGGGCTGAAGTCAAACGTATACCTCAGAATAAAATGCAACACTTCAAAATAAGTCCTTAAAAAAAAGACATGTGTACCTGGACACCAAATAACCATTGTGCAATTCAAAAGTCAAGTGTTGTGCTGATGCTATTAGTGTCACACATAAATACCCACACACCCAGACACACACACACACACACACACACAAAATGGCTGAAATTTTCTAATCTATTGATCCAAGCTCCGGTATTTATTAAGCTAAAATCTTAGTCAACTTCTGGATGCAAATGTTTCTATTCATGCCCTAAATGATTTTCCTTCTTTTCTTCTTTGAGGATACTCTGAAAATTATCAAATCAATTATTTTATAAAACAAATCTGTTTCCATGAGTAGTAATCCTTTTTGGTCTCTTGGTGGCCAGGCAGGGTATTAGAAGAAGTCATATAAGGGTAGACTAAATGACAGGGAAGTGGAAATTAAACATAATCTCCAAGCTACAGAACTGACTTTGACTTTGAAGTGAGGAATTTTTGAAAGCTACTTGTTTTGGAAGGCCCCATCTGTGAACTAGTGTGACTTCTAATACTTCAGTTCTGCCACTTACTGTAAAAGAGTGAAACTAAGTAAATCGGCATAACTATTTGCTTTCTAAAATAGCTTTATTTCATTATACAGAAACGATGCTATTGATCCCTTCTTTGAATGGCTAGGTTTTCTGTGTGTGTGTGTGTGTGTGTGTGTGTGTGTGTGCGCGTGCGTGTGTGTGTTTTAAGTAGTGAATAAAAAGGTTTTCCACTGACAACTGAACTCTGATTCATCCAATAACACACTTATTCATTCCACAAATTTTAACTGAGTACCTCAGTTGTACCAGATATGGGATTAAGTGCTCAAATACATAATGAAAATGCACTTATTCTCCCCATAAAAGTCTACTATTTATTCTATTCTGATTTGTTGACATACACTGGTAACCAAGAAAGGTAGCAACATTAGACCAAATTAAAATAATTGGACTTATTTTATATCCCACCCACTATATGACCAGACAAGGGATTTTATGAAGCTTGCCAGTGAGCAAAGCATTACAGACCAAGGGTAAGCTACAATATGAAAGGACTGATATACCCAGTCAACTCACGTACAGTTTGTACTGGAAGTGATGGTTTTGTGTCACTCTTAAGCCCACTAACTGGTTGAGTCATGATGGCTCCAAAAAAATCCAACCAGTTAGGTTCTGATAGTACGTTGATATTTCTGGCCTCCAACACAGAGTCAGTGCCTCCCACATGGGTGTATTAGGCATTGCAGTACAGTCCTGTATGGTCTACACCACAAGTTAACACATTTTGGTGGGGGCACTATTATACAACAAGTTGCTTCACATAAGTGTTGTATTATTATTCCCTTTATTTTCTCAAAGAGGATATATAAAATTAAATGCACGTATTCTCTTTAAAGAGAAGTTCATGAGATGTTCATAAGAAGTACTAATTCCACAATATTGGTTTGAATCTTTATTCTAAGACCAATTTTTAGAATGAAAAAAAAATGCTTGGAAGTGTTGCACTTCCCTTCCCCTGTCTGAAGATATGATCTTGAATAAGGACATGAAAACAAAAGACACAGATTATACCTCTAAAAATACTCCTAGAAATTAAGTAAAAAGTTAAGAAATATTTACTAAAATCAACATGGTTTCCAAATGGTTTAATTTTCTCCTATTTTCTCATCTTTTATTTTTTGAGTCTCTGCTTATTACCGAAACAACTAGTCTGAAAACAAGCCTTATTAAAAAATAAATGTTTTTCTTATTTTTGAGAAATTTGTATTCTTTTAAGAAGAATTTTAAATTGTGTATATTAAATTGTGTATAATTTATACCTCAACAATGTTGATTTAAATTTTTTAAATGCATTTTGACCGTGTTCAAAGAGGTTCTAGATAGGGGCATGGGATACAGAACCTGTTGATAAAATACTGTTGTATGTGAATCTAAAATAAAACAAAACCAAAATAAAATTTTTAAAAAGTAGAAGAAATTCAAACATTCACAGACCCTGTTTCCTTGTTTCTTGGTCTGGCCTTTAGTGCTCTGTGATTGAATTTTGGTCTTCTTTGTCTTTCTTTATGCACACTACTACTGCCCTTTTAGTTTATCTTATTGCTTCGAAGAAAGCTTTCCAAAGGATCCCCTTAGCACCTAGGCACTCATTTCTTAGGATATTGATTTGTACTTGTTGATATGATGCTCTTTAAACTTTATCTCATGGATGTGCTTCACGTCCCCCATGGACGCATGTTGCAAAGCCCTCCAGGTAGCCAACAAAACCATACGAGCACTCAGCATCCTATGAGGTCAGTGCATTTGCCAAATGACCGCTTAGCACACTCTGCAAGCTTTGTATCTAAGTTGCTCCTTTTCCCGCACAAACCTCAAGAATACGAACGTCAGGAATGTAGGAATAGGTAGGTTATCAGTGGTCAAAGTTATGAGGCTTTCTGCCTTAGACATTTGAAATCTGTCCCCTTTTATCATTGATACTGGAAAAGGCAAGGTGTCACCATGTTTTAGTCACAGAATTATCGCTTCTAACTTCTTTTTTTTTTCCTTCATTTAGTCAGATGTAAAAATCACAGGTTATTTCCCAGCAGGTAGGAGTCATCAACAAAAAATCATTACTACCTCTATGTGCCTGCTGTTATCTGTTTTACATGTAGTTTCTCATTTAACTGTCTCAAATACCATGTGAAATATGTATTACAATAATATCCACTTTATGGTGATGAAAATAAAGATTCTAAATTACTGCCCAAGGACACAGAGCCTTTGAAAAAGAGAGCTAAGACGTGCAGCGAATTGATAGTGCCGCACTATCAATTCTAAATTCTTGTAAATTGAATATGAGAGATTTGCTCAACCTACAGACGAAACTCTGAGTCTCCAGGAAATGAAGTGACGTCCCAGAGGTCATAAGATCACAGCAGCTCTGGGTGAGCACCTAAACTCATGACGCTCCTATCTTTCTGAAACACTACTCTCTTACCCAGCTTACTCTACCCGGTGTCTAAACAACTTTATCGATTTTCAATTCACTTGTTCTTTAAGAATCATGTTTTGGGTAGGTATTATTTTCGAAAGAAGTTATCAAAGCCAACAAACAAAATAACAGGAATTCTGAGTACTCAATTTTAAAGGAGCTTAATTTTCTGAAAGCAACAGATTGACATATTTCTCTCTCTCTTTTGAGCCAGTTTTTTCCAATGAAAAAAATATAGACACAAGGAGAAGAATGCATTGATAGATTGTGACAAAAAGTGTATGATTAGGTTAAAATATAAATAGCACATTGGTGTTTTGCTGATGCCCATTTGGTATGTTTTGCTACATTATTAGTAATTACAAGCTTAAGATAATATTCTAAGATATTCATTCAATGCTTTCATTTCAGAAACCCAGCAGGAAGCCCCCTAAGTGACATAAAACAAAATCTAGGGCAATTCAATCAACATCTGAGAAATCAGTGCCTGACACTCAAACACAAACGATTCTCCATGTCTGCTCAAAGATGCCTAATTCTGAATTTAATTATGATTCAGAAAATGCCAACTAAAATAGTTCATATTCTTGCTTGCTTTTTAAATGAGGGATTCAGTCAGTTACATTCCCCAATTCTCCACACAAACTTGTCTCCATTCTTTTTCACTCCTTTCCGTTTTCTCCTTTCTCTGGTCCCTTCCTTCCCCTTTCCTCCTTTCCCGTTCCTTCACTGTCTTCTCTTCCTTCCTTTCTTTCTTCCATACTTCCTTCGATCTTCCCTTTTCCTTCCTTTTTGACTTTTCATCTCAACAGACTTTTAAGCATCTATTAAGTTCTATATAATGTGCTGGGCTCTGAGGATAAGGCATGTACAAAGATTCAGTTCCTGCCCAGGTATTGCTCAGAGTCTAGTACAGTGGACAGAGAAGTAAACCAATGTATTACAGAAGAGGGGTAGGGGTCCAACCTGCATAGACTTCTCCAGAATTTGTCAGCCTTGAGTAGAAAAACTGTGCATAATTTGACTCTAGTTGGCTTGGCCTGGTCAAATGAGAATTTACAAACAAAACTGAATCATCCCCTGAAAGTTCCCAAATACCTCACTCTTTAGAAAGTGATCCTTTAAATGTTCAGAATTTACAAACAAATGCCTCGGGGTCAGCCACATCATTCAAATGTGAATAAAGCTTGGTTGACTATAACCAGAAGCCAAAGGGACAGTTAATGGTGAAGCGAAGAAAGCAAGCTTAGCCTTAGGGCGTTACAAACATTTTAAACACTACTTTTGCCAAACAGAACAAGTTTGTGAACTGGTTTTGGTCGTTGGCCACCAGTCTGAGATCCTGCTTTACAACTATTGAAGAGTCACCACCCACTGCTGTCTAGATGTGGATCCCATTCCCCTACCTCTTGGCAAAATCCATGGTGGGTAAAAACCTCTCAAGAAATCTTTCTAGTGGAGAAAAAAAGCCCTTTGGACTAGCTCATCAAAATCACCAAGAAGTATGTTTAATACTGTGGCTTCTTGGGCACCACTCCAGAATGAATAAACTCCATTTTTGGAGTGAGATTGGAAATTCTACTAATGACAGTTCCCTAGATTACACTTAGATACACTAACGTTTAAGAATCACTCTTCTAAAACAAAGCCTATTTTTGTTGTTTTTCAATACTTTCCCACAGGTTTTAATTTATAACATTTACTTCTCTTTAATTTCAAATAAATTAGCCTATTTTGGAAAAAATATTCTTCCATGAATTGCACAAATTGAGAAATTCCCTTTAATGACCAGTACTTTCCCTTCAGATATTTAAGAACTTATTTTAAAGTTCAATACATACATGATCTTCACCACTCTTCTTATTTAATATAACTGATTTTTTTATAACAAAAAAGACTTCCTAAAGATAGAGAGAAACCATTCTGGGCAGCTGGAATCATTGCAAATAGTACAGATTACTCATAATAAGAAGGAGAAATCAAATTCTCTTTGGTGTAAGGCAGCACTGTACCTAGAATGGGAAACAAGAAATGAAGGGAGCACGGTGGTCTCATCACAAGTTCCATTCCATGAAGGAGAAGCTTATGTCTCTATACGTGACCACCCTCAATATCAGTCCACACATGGCAGGAGTCTGATAGCAATTACACTTCCTGATGGGTTACAGTTAGCGTGCTTGAGATTCTGCAGCTCCTTTCAGAGGGGTGGTGGTGCTAGGGTGTTTCAGGAGTTAGAGAGCATTTGAGAAAGAAGGGTTAGGAAATTAACAAGTATGTGGCAAGTAACCACTGTTAATTAGCGTGTTGTGCTGGATGCTTTACATACACATTCTCATTTAATTGTTAACAGCAAACCTGGGAGACAGATGTGATTATTTCTACTTGGCGACTGAGAAGACCTAGAGTCAGAGAGGATAAATAGCTTGCCTAGGGTCAACAAGCCAAGAGGGAGAAGCAGAATTTAAACCTCTGACTTCTTAGTTGCATCGGCCAGACTTTTTCTAACATAATAAATACTCCGTAGGTTGTCTGTCCTATCAATTTGCTTTTTTTTTTCTTCACTTCAAGAATAAACCCAGGTCAACCATTTCTCTCTTCTATTTCTAAACCTTTCCCTCTTCTAACCACTACATTCCAATTTTCCCCAACATTGGGTATATAGAGATAAAATACAAGAGAAAATGTCATGTTTGTTTGTTTGTTTGGTTTTGGCTCTCCAGAAGCAAAAGCAATTAGGTCTCTGATTTTTGTTAGGAAAGTAGGATGGAGCTTGACTATTGCATTATTCTTGCATTATTAACATAAGGATAATCTTGGAGGGAAGGTAAAGCCTTCTTTCTACGGCTGCCTAGGAATGAGGGGGGCTTAGATGTGACCTAAACTTGGATGCTTGAGGGAATGACACATAAATAAACAAACAAACAAATAAATAATATATGTATACACATACATACACATACATATATATATATACATACATACATTAAATACATATACATATACACACATATTATATATACATACATATATATTATATACACACATACATATATATAAAAAACAAAGGTGACTAAAGCACTAAGTTTTCCTGCAATGTGACCTTGTTTATTTTTCCAGCACCAAGCTTCCCAAGCTTCCTTTTTCTTGTCCATATGCCTATTTTGTATGGCCTGAATCTGCCTTCTGCTAAATTCTTTTTACGTTTAAGAGAGCCAGAGTTGTTTTCTAATACTTGTAACTAAAAATCCTGAATGACACAGAAATTTGCTTTTTAAAATTGATAGAAAATCTACTAGGACTCAGCTAGGAGACTGACCCAAAGTAACATGAAGTACGTCAAAGAGAACCACAAAAAGGAAGGAAAAGCAGGAAAACAAATTGAAGAGAGAAACTATGGCTGAAGTGATGATGCATCTAGTAAAATTACTGAAAACAAAACCAGAAAGTCCGTTTCTAGTAAATTCCAAATCAGTGTTTTAAGGAGAATGTTGAGAATGATTTCTAGATAAATGAAATAGCCAGAACAACTTTGCAATAAAGATACGTTAAATTAGAAGTGATCTGCTTCACAAAGAAATGGAAAATGAAATTTAAATGATACATTATAGTATCAAAAAATACAGTACTTTTCATCAAAAATTGTGTGTAAGTAGACAGAATTCTAACCCAGCCTCTTGGAGGTAATGTCCATATAAGCCCTCTCCTTTGAGTATGGGAGATACCTGTGAATATGATGGGTTATCACTTATGATTAGATTACTAGTCAGTTGCCATTGAGTTAGGCAAAAGGAAGATTATCCTGGTTGGGTCTGACCTAATCAGGTGAGCCTTTAAAAGAAGGTGAAGCTTCAGAGAGGTGCCTTCTTGCTGGCCTTAAAGGCATAGCCTCCATGAGTTCTACTGTCCAAGTAAATGAATTCTGCCAACAGTCATGTGAGCTTGAAAAAGGACTCTGAGGGTCAGAAGAGATCTCAGACATGTCTGACACCTTGATTTCTGCCCTGTGAGTTGTTAAGCAGAGAACCCGACTATACTATGCCTGGACTCCTGACCTACAGAAACTGTGAGATAATTAACGGATGTTGCTTTAAGCCATTCAATCTGTGGCAATTTTTAAAACATCAGTAGAAAACTAATACAACTTATAACGCCTCTACACTGAAAACAACAGAATATTGCTAAGAAAAATGAAAGAGAATCTAAATAGAGAGATGTACCATGTCTATGGATTAGAAAACTCAATATTTTTAAGATCTTAAGACGCTTTAAGTTGACTTATAAAGTCAACACAATACCATCATAATCCCAGCAGACTTTTTAAAAAAATAGAAATTGTGAAGCTGATTCTACAATGTATATGAAAATGCAAAGGATCTAGCCAAAGCCAAAACAAACAAAGAAGGAATAAAACTAGGAAATTTACACTATTCGGCTTCAAGACTTCCTGTCAAGTCACAGGAATTAAGACGGTGGGTTACTGACACAATGCTAGACAAACAGATCAATTGAAAATAATAGAAAATCTCAAAATGCATCCACACTTAAACCGTCAATAATTTCAATGAAGCATATAGAATAAAAATATAGACATGAGAGATACACAGCAAATTTAGGTCACTGGTTACATCAGGGGCAGGAAGCAGAAATGATTGCAAAGGAAGATTCAGCATTATCTATAAAGATTTACTTCTGACACAACAAAAATGAAAACAACAGATCTAAACCAAGCATGACAAAATGACAAAAACTGTTAAAACTGGATAGTGGTGAATATACGGGCTGTGTTTCACTATTCTTTAGATTTTCTATGTTTGTTTGAAATATTTCCTTCAAAAAATAATCTTTCCTTATGACCAACCAGTTCCACACTTCGAGTTCACACAAATGACCTATACTGACTTTTAAAACATTTTTTGTATCTTTCTATTTGATATCCATTCCTACATAAGATGAGAAATATGATTTCTATATATTGACTTTTAAAATAGTTTTTTTACCTTTCTGTTTGATATCCATTCCTACATAAGAGAAATATGATTATCAAAATGAGATATCTTCTCTGCGAAGTTCTGAGTTTTATCGGCATTTGTGATTCTGCACAAAAGACCTATGCCCACATGTTACCAGGAGTTGCCATACAGTGATGTTTAATGTTTATCTCACAGGGAGAGATCAATCCCTGCTTTTCTGATCTCATCCACGTGGACGCTTTTTGCTTCAGATACGGCCTTTACTTGAGTGTACATTTAGATCTCCAGAGCTGCGTGAAGCAGCGGTATTTGTGGTTGGATCTGTTGCACTTTAAAGATTCTTCAAACTCATATGTAGCACTTGTGACTCACAAACCTGTAACTCTGGACATCTAATCCCTTCTGGGCTTCAGACCTTTACTTCCATCTGCCTATCCTTCATGTTCCCTGGCTATTAGGTAAGCACCTCAACTTCAGGTGATTCACAATGAAACAGGTGATTCACAATTAAACTAAGTAACTCCCTTCATGAAACCTCTCTTCCCTTTTACACTCTCTTAGGTCAATGAATGATGTTGCTACCCACACAGATGCAGAAACCAACAAAACAGGAAAGAACAAAAACAAAACATTAAAAAACACATAAAGCAATGGAAGTTACATTTTATTCCTCCTCCTTCCTTGCTCCCATATCTAGTCAGCACTAGGTCATGTTTACTCTGACACTTAAATATCTTGTGAATTCATACCCTTGTCTCCTCATACTGTTAAAACAACTTCCAAGGTGGTCATCCTGCCTCTAGTCCAGCTTTCTTTAAGCAATGGTTTCTGAAATATAAATCTCGCCATCATCACCAGGAGGATAAAATCAAAATTTCTTGACTACGACATAGCATCCTTTATTTTATGAAATCTGTTCATCATCTAACACCCCCCAGTAATTTCCAAAACATGACATGCTGTCTGCCTTTGATAGGCTGCATCCTCTGACTGTGATAACTTTCCTTGCTTCATTTATCTGGCAAACCAGATTTAACTCCAGGGTTACATCTTTGGATAAAGGTAAGAATTCCTGGTAGTACCTTGTCATAGTCAATTACCAGGTTGAACCTGAATCATGTGGAAATCATTCTCTCTCCAGTAGACTGTAAGCCTCCTTGAGATCAAAGATTCTGTGCAACGTTCATCTTTCAAAAGAGCAATGAGATTGGCAGTAATAAGTACACAATAGATAAAAGTATTAGGGGAGGAGAAGAGGGAGAGAATGGGAGTGAGAAAGAGAGAAGTATTCCCATAATTTAAAAAAAAAGGAAATAACTATTATATGTAATATGATAAAAACTGAAATAGAAGAAAAATTGTTCCAAACCTGATTGGGGCAGAATAATTTGGGGGACAGAATAATTCAGATCCAAAACTTTAGCAAATGAAATCAAACAATAAAAAGATACATATGCTTAGGTTAAGCTGTGATGGAACAGAAACTCGTTAATTGATGGTGGGAATGCAAAATGGTACAGCTACTTTGAAAGGTAGTTTGGCAGTTTCTAGCAAACTAAACATAGTCTTACCATACGATCTAGCAGCTGCTTTCTTTGTTATTTACCAAATGCAGGGAAAACTTACATTCCCACAAGAACCTGCATGTGGATATTTATAGCATCTTTATTCATATTTGCCAAAATATGGAAGCAAGAAAGATTTTCTTCATTAGGTGTATGGCTAAATACGCTGTGATACATCCATTCAATGGAATACGATTCAGCAGTAAAATGAAGTGCTATGATTCAGCACTAAAAAAACAAAAACAAAACTATCAAGCATTGAAAAGACATGAAAGAAACTTAAATGCATGTTTCTATGTGAGAGAGGCCAATCTGAAGAGGTTATATACTATATGATTCCAACTGTATGGCATTCTGGAAAGGTGAAACTATAGAGAAAGTAAGAAGATCAGTGGTCGCCAGGAAGGAAGGAAGGGATGAATAGGTGGAGCACACAGCGGATTTTTAGGGCAGTGAAAGAACTCTGTATGATTAAATAATGGTGGATGCAGGTCATTATACATTTGTCCAAACTCATACAACGTACAACATCAAGAGTGAACCCTAATGTAAACTATGGACCTTGGATGATTATGATGTGTCAATGGATGTTCATCATTTGTAACAAATGTACCACACTGATGGGGGATGTTGATGGTGATGGAGGCTACGAATATGTACAGGCAGGAGGCATATGGAAAATCTCTGTATCTTCTGCTCAACTCTGCTGTGAACCTAAAATTATTCTAAAAATAAAACACTAAAAATATATATAATGCATCAATATTAAGTGGGGTTTATCCTCAAAACTCTATACACTGACAACAAAATATCTGAAAAAGCAATAAAGAAAACAATCCCACTCACAGTCACATCAAATACAACAGAAGACTTAAGACTAAATTTCTAAGTCTGAAATAAATAAATAAATGTCAAGGAGGTAAAATATCTGCACACTGAAACTTATAAGACTGATGGAAGAAACTGAAGAAGACACAAATAAATTGAAAGATATCCTGTGTTTATAGATCAGAAGAATTAATACTATTAAAATGTACATACTACCCAAAGCCTTCTATAGATTCAATGAAATCCTTATCAAAATTCCAACGGCATTTTTCACAGAAATAGAAAAAACAATTCTAAAATTTGTATGGAACCACAAAAGGACCCAGATAGCAAAACAATTCTGAGAAAGAACAAAGCTGGAGGCATCACACTTCCTGGCTCAGACTATACTACAAAGCTAGAGTAGTCAAAAAGGTATGGTACTGGCATAAAAACAGACACACAACTAATGAAATGGAATAGAGAGCCTAGAAATAATCCCTCACATATACAGTTAACTAATACTGACAAGGGAGCAAAGACTACTCCATGGGGATAAAGTAGTCTCTTCAATAAATAGTGATGGGAAAACTGGATAACCACATTCAGAAAAATTAAATTGGACCTCTATCTTACACTACTCACAGAAATTAACTCAAAATGGATTAAAGATTTAATCAAACAAAAGATCTGAAACCATAAAACTCCTAGAAGAAAACAAAGGGAAAAGCTCTTTGACAGGTCTTGGTCATGATTTTTTGGATGTTACAACAAAAGCACAAGTAAAAAAAGCCAAAATCAGTAACTGTGAGTATGTCAAACTAAAAAGCTTCTGCACAGAAAAAGAAACAATCAACAAAATGAAAATGCAAACTTCAGAATAGGAGAATATATTTGCAAACCATGTATCTGATACATATACCCAAAATGTATAAAGAACTCATACAACTCAATAACAAAACAAAAAAAAATCCAATTAAAAAATGTCAGAGGAACTGAACAGACATTTTTCCAAAAAGGTATGCAAATGGCCAGCAGGTACCTGAAAAGAAACTCATCACTAATCATCAGAGAAATGCAAAATGAAATTATGATGAGTTATCACCTCACCCTTGTTAGTATGGCTGTCATCAAAAGACAAGTGTTGGCAAGGATGTGGATAAAAGGGAACCTCTGTGCACTGTTGGTGGAAATGTAAATTTCCACTATGGGAAACAGATGGAGGTTCCTAAAAAATTAAAAATAGAACTACCATATGTTCCAGAGATCCTACTTCTGAGTATATATTCAAAGGAAGTGAAATTACAATCTTGTAGAGATATCTGCAGTCTCACGTTCATTGCAGCTTTATTCACAATAGCCATGCTATGGAAACAGCCTAAGTGTACGTCAACAGATAAATGGATAAAGAAGATGTGATATGATAAAGAAGGAAATCTTTCCATTTGTGACTACACTGATGGACCCTGAGGGAATTATGCTAAGTGAAGTAAGTCAGAGAAAGACAAATACTGTATAATATCACTTATATTTGTAATCTAAAAAAGCCAAACTCACAAAAACAGAAAAAACAGAATTATGGTTACCAGAGGCTGGAGGTTGGTGGGGGATGCAGATATGTTGGTCAAAAAGTATAAATTTCCAGGTGAATAAGTTCTGGAGATATAATGCATAGCATTATGATTACAGTTAATGATACTATACTATATACTTAAAAGTCACCAAGAGAGTAGATCTTAAAAGTTCTCATCACAGAAAGGAAATGGAGCTTATGTGATATGATGGAGGCATTAGCTAAGGCTATGGTGGTAATCATTTTGTAATATATAACTCTATCAAATTGACACTGTACACCTTAAACTTACACAATGTTATATGTCAATTATACATCAATAAAGCTGGAAAAAATTGGTTTAGATTTGGAAAGCAATACATATAACCATATTAACCATACTAACAAACTAAAAAATAAAAATTATATGATCATTTCATTACACAAAGAAAAAAGCACTTGACAAAATCCAACATCTATTCCTGATTAAAAACAAAACAAAACAAAACTTCAAGCAAGCTGCAAGAGAAGGTAATTTCTACAACTGATGCAAGACACTACAAAAACCTACATAACATTATACTTAATGGTGAAAGACAGCTTTCCCCTTAAGCTAAGGAAAAAGCAAGGATGTTAATTCCCACCACTTCCATTCAACATTGTAGTGCAAGTTCGATCTAGCCAGTTCAATAATGCAAGGTATAAAGACATCCAAATTGGAAAGGAGAAAGTAAAACTATCTTTATTTGCAGATAACATGACTGTCTATGTAAAAAGTCCATTGGACCCACACAAAAAGAACTAGAACTGCTTAATGTGTCAGTTTAACAAGGTTATAGAATACGAGAACTACATATAAACATTCATTGTAATTCTATATCCTAGCAACAAAATGTTAGGCACTGAAATTTACAAAAATACCCTTCAATACACGAAATTACATGAAATAAAGATAAAATTACTTTGAAATTATGTGAAATACATGGGAACAAATCTTGAACAAAAGATGTATAAGATCTGTACACTGAAAACTGCAAAAATTGCTGAAAGAAATTAAAGAGGACCTAAATAAATGTAGACATATATAGTCTTCATGGGTCAGAAACATTATTATTAAGAAATTAATTGCCTTGATGGGTGGAGTCAAGATGGCAGTGTGGGAAGATGTGGAGATAGTGGTTCTCCACAACTAGGGAGCCTGCTGGCTGCTGGTAGGGGACTCTGATGCTTAAGGAGACGGGAGGAACCCCAAAGTGAACCAGCAGCTTGCGGAATCTTGCTTCATGAGCCCAGAGTCAGGCCAAAGCTCCTGCAGTGGGAGCTCCAAGTCCGAACCACTGGATTAACAGAGAACCTCAGACCCCAGGGAATATTTATCAGAGTGAGGTGTCACAGAGTTCCTCAGCTCAGCACCAAGACCCACCTCTACCTAAGAGCCTACAAACTCCAGTGTTGGAAGCTTCAGGCCAAACAATCAATAAGATATAACATAATCCCACTCATTAAAAAAAAAAAAAAAAAGCAGCAAAAAAATATGTCACAGATGAAGGAGGAAGGTAAAAACGTACAAGACCAAATAAATGAAGAGGAAATAGACAATCTAACTGAAAAAGAATTCAGAGTAATGATAGTAAAGATGATCCAGAATTTCGGAAACAGAATGGAAGCATGGATTGAGAAAATACAAGAAATATTTAACAAAGATCTAGAAGAACTAAAGAACAAACAAACAGAGATGAACAACATAATAACTGAAATGAAAAACACACAAAAAGGAATCAGTAACAGAATAACTGAGGCAGAAGAACAAATAAGTGATCTGGAAGACAAAATGGTGGAAATAACTGCCGAGGACCAGAATAGAGAAAAAAGGATGAAAAGAATTGAAGATAATCTCAGAGACCTCTGGGACAACACTAAACGCAACAACATTTGAATTATAGGGGTCCCAGAAGAAGCTGAGAAAAAGAAACGGTCTGAGAAAATATTTGAAGAGATTATAGTTAAAAACTTCCCTAACATGGGAAAGGATAGTCACCCAAGTGCAGGAAGCACAGAGAGTCCCATACAGAATAAATCCTAGAAAAAACACACCAAGATATGTATTAATCAAACTAACAAAAATTAAATTCAAAGAAAAAATATTAAAAGCAGCAAGGGAAAAAAAAACAAAAAAAGGAATCCCCATAAGGTTATCAGCTGATTTTTCATGGAAACTCTGCAGGCCAGAAGGGAGTGGCAGGATATATTTAAAGTGATGAAAGAGAAAAACCTACAACCAAGATTACTCTACCCAGCAAGGATCCCATGCAGAATTGATGGAGAAGTCAAAAGCTTTTCAGACAAGCAAAAGCTAAGAGAATTCAGCACCACCAAACCAGCTTTACAACAAGTGCTAAAGAAACTGCTCCAAGCGGGAAACACACGAGAAGAAAAAGACCTGCAAAAACAAACCCAAAACAATTAAGAAATTGGTAATAGGAACATACATATCAATAATAACTGTGAATGAAAATGGATTAAATACCCCAACCAAAAGACACAGACTGGTTGAATGGATACAACAACAAGACCCATATATGTGCTGTCTACAAGAGACCCACTTCAGACCTAGGGACACATACAGACTGAAAGTGAAGGGATGGAAAAAGATATTCCATGCAAATGGAAATCAAAAGAAAGCTGGAGTAGCAATACATTTATCAGATAAAATAGACTTTAAAATAAAGACTATTACAAGAGATAAGGAGAGACACTACATAATGATCAAAGGATCAATCCAAGAAGAAGATATAACAATTATAAATGTTTATGCACCCAACATAGGAGCACCTCAATACATAAAGCAAATGCTAACAACCATGAAAGGAGAGATCGACAGTAACACAATAGTTGAGGACTTGAACACTCTACTTTCACCAATGGACAGATCATCCAAAATGAAAATAAATAAGGAAACACAGTTTTAAATGATACAATAGACCAGATAGATCTAATTGATATTTATAGAACATTCCACCCAAAAGTGGCAGAATACACTTTCTTGTCAAGTGCACATGGAGCATTCTCCAGGATAGATCACATCTTGGGTCACAAATCAAGCCTCGGAAAATTTAAGAAAATTGAAATTCTATCAAACATCTTTTCTGACCATACACTATGAGACTGGAAATCAATTACAGGAAAAAAACTGTAAAAAACACAAATACATGGAGGCTAAACAGTGTGCTACTAAATAACCAAGAGATCACTGAAGAAATGAAAGAAGAAATCAAAAAATACACAGAAACAAATGACAATGAAAACACAATGACCCAAAACCTATGGGACGCAGCAAAAGCAGTTCTAAGAGGGAAGTTTATAGTAATACAATCTCACCTCAAGAAATGAAAAATCTCAAACAATCTAACCCGACACTTAAAACAACAAGGGAAAGAACAAAGAAAACCCAAAGTCAGTAGCTGGAAAGAAATAATAAAGACCAGAGCAGAAATACATGAATTAGAAATGAAGAAAACAATAGCAAAGATAAATAAAACTAAACACTGGTTCTTTGAGAAGATAACAAAATTGATAAACCCTTAGCTAGACTAATCAAGAAAAAAAGGAAGAGGATGCAAATCAATAAAATTAGAAATGAAAAAGGGGACTTCACAACTGATACTGCAGAAATACAAAGGATAATAAGAGACTACTACAAACAACTATATGCCAATAAAATGGACAATCACGAAGAAATGGACAAATTCTTGGAAAGGTACATTTTCCAAGACTGAACCAGGAAGAATTAGGAAATATAAATACACTTATCACATGTAATGAAAATGAAACTGTAATTAAAAATCTTCCAACAAACAAAAGTCCAGGAGCAGACAGCTTCACAGGTGAATTCTATCAAACATTTAGAGAAGAGCTAACACCGATCCTTCTCAGGCCCTTCCAAAAAATTGCAGAGGGATAAACACTCCCAAACTCATTCTACAAAGCTACCATCACCCTGATACCAAAACCAGGAAAAGATATCACACACACACACAAAAATTATAGACCAATATCACTGATGAACATAGACACAAACATCCTGAACAAAATACTAGCAAACAGAATCCAAAAGCACATTAAAAGGATCATACACCATGATCAAGTGGGATTTATCACAGGAATGCAAGGATTCTTCAATATATGCAAATCAATCAATATGATACACCACCTTAGCAAATTAAGGAATAAAAACCACACGATCATCTCAATAGATGCAGAAAAAGCTTTTGACAAAATTCAACACCCATTTATGATAAAAATTCTCCAGAAAATGGGCACAGGGGAATCTACCTCAACATAATAAAGGCTATATAAGACAAACCCACAGCAAGCATCATACTTAAGTGTGAAAAACTGAAAAAATTTCCTCTAAGATCAGGAACAAGATAAGGATGTCCACTCTCGCCACTCTTGCTCAACATAGCTTGGAAGTCATAGCCAGAGCAATCAGAGAAAAAAAGAAATAAAAGGAATACAAATTGGAAAAGAAGAAGTAAAACTGTCACGGTTTGCCAATGACATGACACTATACATAGAAAATCCTAAAGATACCACCAGAAAACTACTAGAACTAATCAATGAATTTGGTAAGGTTGCAGAATACAAAATTAATGCACAGAAATCTCTGGCATTCCTATACACCAGCAATGAAAAATCAGAAAGAGAAATGAAGGAAATACTCCTATTTACCATTGCAACAAAAAGAATAAAATACCTAGAAATAAACCTGCCTAAGGAGGCGAAAGACTTGCACTCAGAAAACTATAAAACACTGATGAAAGAAATCAAAGATGACACAGACAGATGGAGTAACATACCATGTTCTTGGATTGGAAGAACCAAAACTGTGAAAATGACTATACTACCCAAAACAATCTACAGATTCAATGCAATCCCTATTAAACTACCAATGGCATTCTTCACAGAATTAGAACAAAAATTTTTACAATTTGTATGGGAACAAAAAAGACTCCGAATAGCCAAAGCAATCTTGAGAAAGAAAAACGGAGTTGGAGGAGTCAGGCTCCCTGACTTCAAACTATACCACAAAGCTACAGTAATCAAGACAGTATGGTACTGGCACAAAAACAGAAATATAGATCAGTGGTACAGGATAGAATGCCCAGAGATAAACCCATGCACATATGGTCACCTAATTTATGACAAAGGAGGCAAAAACATACAATGGAGAAAAGACAGCCTCTCCAGTAAGTGGTGCTGGGAAAACTGGACAGCTACCTGTAAAAGAATGAAATTAGAACACTACCTAACACCACACACAGAAATAAACTCAAAATGGATTAAAGACTTAAATGTAAGACCAGACACTATAAAACTCTTAAAGGAAAACATAGGAAAAACACACTTTGACATAAGCCACAGCAAGATTTCTTTTTTTTGACCCACCTCCTAAATTAATGGAAATAAAACCAAAAATAAACAAATGGGACTTAATTAAACTTAAAAGCTTTTGCAAAGCAAAGGAAACCATAAATAAGACAAAAAGACAACCCTCAGAATGGGAGAAAATATTTGCAAATGAAACTACAGAAAAAGGATTAATCTCCAAAATATACAAACAGCTCATGGAGCTCAATATCAAAAAAACAAACAATCCAGTTAATAAATGGGCAGAAGACCTATATAGACATTTCACCAAGGAAGACATACAGGTGGCCAAGAGGCATATGAAAAGATGCTCAACATCACTAATTATTAGAGAAATGCAATTCAAAACTACAATGAGGGCTTCCCTGGTGGTGCAGTGGTTGAGAGTCCGCCTGCCGATGCAGGGGACACGGGTTCGTGCCCTGGTCCAGGAAGATCCCACATGCTGCAGAGCAGCTGGGGCCGTGAGCCATGGCCGCTGAGCCTGGGCGTCCGGAGCCTGTGCTCCACAACGGGAGAGGCCACAACAGTGAGAGGCCCGCGTACAGCAAAATCAAAACAAAACAAACTATAATGAGGTGTCACCTCATGCCAGTCAGAATGACCATTATCAAAAAATCTAGAAACAATAAATTCTGGAAAGGGTGTGGTGAAAAGGGAACCCTCCTGCACTGTTAGTGGGAATGTAAATTGATACAACCACTATGGAAAACAGTATGGAGGTTCCTTATAAAACTAAAAATACATCTACTATATGATGCAGCAATCCCACTATTGGGCACATACCCTGAGAAAACCATAATTCAAAAAGAGACATGTACCACAATGTTCATTGCAGCACTATTTATAATAGCCAGGACATGGAACCAACCTAAATGTCCATCGACAGATGAATGGATAAAGAAGATGTGGCACATATATACAATGGAATATTACTCAGCCATAAAAAGAAATGAAGCTGAGTTATTTTTAGTGAGGTGGATGGACCCAGAGTCTGTCATACAGAGTGAAGTAAGTCAGAAAGAGAAAAACAAATACTGTATGCTAACACATATATATGGAGTCAAAAAAAAAACTGGTACTAATGAACCTAGTTGCAGGGCAGGAATAAAGAGATAGACATAGAAAATGGACTTGAGCACATGGGGTGGGAGGGCGAAGGTGGGGTGAAGTGAGAGCAGCATCAACATACATACACTACCAAATGTAAAATAGTTGGGTGGTGGGAAGCAGCAGCATAGCACAGGGAGATCAGCTTGGTGGTCTGCGACCACCTAGAGGGATGGGATAGGGAGGATGGGAGGGAGGCTCAAGAGGGAGGGGATATGGGGACATGTGTATGCATATGGCTGATTTTCTTTGTTGTGCAACAGACACTAACAGTATTGTGAAGTAATTATACTCCAATAAAGATCCAAAAAAAAGAAATCAATTGCCTCTAAATTAATATTTACATTTAATGCAGTCACAACTTCAGCAGAATCTTTTCATAGAAATTAGAATCTGATTCTAAAATTCACATGGAAATGCCAAGAACCTAGGATAGCCCCTCCAAAACTTTTGAAAATTAAGAAGAAATTTGGAGGATTAATATCATCTTTTTAAAAGACTTATTAAGAAGCTACATTTATCAAGGTATTGAGTATGGTTTGATGTCAGACAACTAGATCAATGGAACAAAGTAGAGTCCAGAAACATGTGGGTACAGAGCCACATATAGATGGATAACTGATTTTCAAAAAAGGTACAAAGACAATTCAGTGAAGAAAGGACAGTCTTTGCAGAAACTGGTGTTGGAAGAAGTGGATATCTGTATATAAATAGATCAAGAAGGAAACTAATTTTAACTTCTGTTTCATACCACATAATATAGAAAATTCACTCAAGGATCATAGACCTAAAACTAGAAAGCCTCTTGAAGAGAACATGAGAAAATCTTTATGTCTTTGGGTTAGGTGAAGATTTCTTGAATACTACACCAAAAAACATGATCCATTTTTAAAAAATTGATAAACTAGATTTATTCAAAATGTAAAACTTTTTGCATTGTGAATGATGCTGCTAAGAGAATGGAAAACAAAGCCACAAATAAGGGAATATTTGTTAATTATATAAAGGACTTGTAACTCTGAAACTCAATCATAAGAAAAAAAACAATTCAACTAACAGGAAAAAAGAAATGAGCAAAAGATGTGAATTGACACTTCACCAAAGAAGCTAGATGGATGGCAAATCAGCACATGAAATGATGCTCATCATTAGTCCTTAGATAAAGGCAAATTAAAACTACCACAGGATATCACTACACACCTGTTAGATTAGGTAAAATTAAAAAGGCTGGCCATCCCTCCCAAGTGTTAGCAAGTGTATGGAGAAACCCAGATTCTTATACAATGCTGATAGGAATGTAAAATGGTATTATCATTTTATTCTTTTTTTTTTTGTTTACAGCTTTCTGAGGTATAATTCACAAATAAAATTGTAAGATATTCACAGTATACAATGTGAATGATTTGATATACACATACATTGTGAAAGGATTTACCCCATCAAATTCCTTAATACCATCTATCACCTCACATATTTAGTTTTTTTTGTGTGAGAACTTTTAAGTTCTAGCTCTTAGAAAATGAGACTTCAAACCTTGTTCATTTTATAACTATAAGTTTGTACCCTTTTACCAACCTCTTCCTATTTCCCCCACCTTCCAGCTCTTGACAACTGGTGAATAGTGTGAAGTTTCTTAAAAAATATTATACTTTGAAAGTATATTAAATATACACCAACCACCTAATCTATTCATTCAATTTCTAGGTATTCCTTCACAGGAAACAAAACATATGTCCATGCAGAAACTTGTACACAGCTGTTCAAAGCAGCTTTTGTGGTATTAGCCAACAGCTGGAAACTACTTAAATGTCTATCAACAAATGAATAGATAAACAGTGTTATATCCATATAATGGATTCTACTCTGCAATAAAAAGGAATGAACTATTGCTACCACAACACATTGATAAATCACAAATAATTATGTTGAATGAAAGAAGTCAGACTCCCCCACCCTAAAAAAAGTAGAAACTATTTGAATTCATTTATATAAAATTCTAGAAAATAAAAATTCAAACTAATTATGGTTAAAGAAAGCAGGTCCGTGTTTGGTGATGGGGAGAAGAAAGAAATTTAAAAGACATACAAGAAAACTTTTGAGGGTGTTGGATATGTTCATTTTCTTGACTGTGGTGATGGTGGCATGAGTGTAAACATATTTTAAAATATACAACAATGTACAATTTAAATGTGTGCAGATTATATGTAAATTATACTTCAATAAAACTTATTTAAAAAACAGATGGGATGTAAGTATAAAGTTTCATCTGGGACTTCCTTGGTAGTGCAGTGGTTAGGAATCTGCCTGCCAATGCAGGGGACACAGGTTCAAGCCCTGGTCCGGGAGAATCCCACATACCGCAGAGCAGATGGGCCCGTGCACCACAACTACTGAGCCTGGGCTCTAGAGCCTGTGTGCCGTAACTACTGAAGCCCACGTGCTTGGAGCCCATGCTTCACAACAAGAGAAGCCACTGCAATGAGAAGCCTGAGCACCGCAACCAGAGGAAGCCCACGTGCAGTAACGAAGAACCAACGCAGCCAATAAAAAAATATATATATGGATATATATATGAAATAAATAAATAAATCTAAAAAAAGTTTCATGACAATCTCTTTGAAGATAAATCTCTTCTATTAGTAGTAATTTATATTAAAAAAAAAAAGTGTCCCAAATCTGGTCAGGGGCAGAACTCTCTTGAGCAGAGAAACTCTCATCCTCTTCTAGGAAGAAATTTACAACACTGATAAAATGTTTAAGCAATTTCTAATAAACTTTAATAATAATAAGGTATCTTCTGAAATTAAGTAGCCACTCATTGGCTATTAGTCAATGTTCTTTATCTGGTATTCTTTTTTCTTATATCCATATATTTAACTACTCAATTATTTTACTTTAAAAGTATCTTTTCCAAGCAAGACTATTTTTTCAACTGGCCAGTTTAGTCCTCTCCCTTTGCAGATTTTGAAATAAAACTGTGACATACGGTCTTTACAAATTTGCCTATTTTTTTTTCCCTATCTTTAAGTTGTGAATCATGTAAATAAAAATGATAAGGAGGGAAGGAGGTGGAGGGGAGAGGGAAGGAGAGGGAGGTCCAAGAGAACGGGAAAATGATGAGTGGAAACAATGAAATTTCGAGGAGAAAAAACTTCACAACTAAAAAATTAAAGTGTATGATTATGAATTAGATTTTGAAGTTAACGGTAAACTTGAAGAGTATCTGAATAAAAGGATTACAGGGGTAAATTTATCAACATGCATAGAGTACTATGTAGTATTATAATGTTGTATTCTGGTTAGGAGACTTTGTTGTATTTATAAAATTATTAGGTTAGATTCAAATAAGTCCTTCTCCCTTCTACCAAAAATGTATTTCTTCCTTTATATAAGACAGAATACAATTACCATAGTTCTGAGAATGTGACGTTGTGAAATAAACTCACATGTGGCTTATTGCTGTTGCTGTTTCCACTTGAAATAATAGCTTACATTATTCTCATCCCATAGGAGGTTTCAGAATGGAAGATATCACCTTATGCCTTTACACTTAATCAGAACTCTGGTGTGTCAGGAGAAAAGGAAAACATGACCTTCTTGTTTTTAATGACCCAAAAGGAGTTATCCATTACATTAAATGCCATGACAACCCACAAAATATAAAGGATTTAAGGCAGAGACAATATATCATCTCAACTTTTCATACAAACTGATTAATAGTCCAGGTACCAAGCAAATACCAATGGAGAATAGTCCTGACACCTGTTTCAAGGACTGATGAAAAATCTACACTGAATGGGAAGTTTAATCACTGATTTCCTATGGTACAGCCAGTTTCCTAATGAGACATAATTATAAGTGAGAGGATTCATATCCTTGGCTAATACATAATTATATCTGGAAGCATAACTGCTAAACTAGGAAACTGAATCATTTCAAGAGGATGCTTTTCACACACAAGATAGTCAGATATATATTTAACAAGGGGGACTCTTGGTTCCTATTTACAGATTTAAAATCATAGATACAATTTGGGAAATATCTAAAAGACCCAATAAAAGCATTTTGATACTTCATGTAAGAATAAATTTTTTTTTTTTTTGTGGTACGCAGGCCTCTCACTGTTGTGGCCTCTCCCATTGCAGAGCACAGGCTCCGGATGTGCAGGCTCAGCGGACATGGCTCACGATCCCCAGCCGCTCCGCGGCATGTGGGATCTTCCCGGACCGGGGCACGAACCCGTGTCCCCTGCATCGGCAGGCAGACTCTCAACCACTGAGTCACCAGGGAAACCCAAGAATAAATTTTTTTAAAAAATTTATTTTATATTGGAGTTGATTAACAACGTTGTGTTAGTGTCAGGTGTACAGCAAAATGATTCAGTTATACATACAGATGTATCTATTCTTTTTCAAATTCTTTTCCCATTTAGATTATTACAGAATATTTAGTTCCTTGTGCTATAGAGTAGATCCTTGTTGGTTTTCTATTTTAAATATTAGAAATGTGTAGATGTCAATGCGTGTATGTCAATCCCAAACTCCCAATCTATTCCTCCCCACCACCATTCCTCCCTGGTAACCATAAGTTGATCCTCTAAGTCTGAGAGTCTGTTTCTGTTTTGTAAATAAGTCCATTTGTATGCTTTTTTTTTTTTTTTAGATTCCACATGTAAGTGATATCATATGGTATTTGTCTTTCTCTCTCTGACTAACTTCACTTAGCATGATAATCTTCAGGTCCATCCACGTTGCTGCGAATGGCATTATTTCATTCTTTTTAATGGCTGAGTAATCTTCCATTGCATATATGTACCACATCTTCTTTATCCATTCATCTGTTGATGGACATTTAGGTCTCCCATGTCTTGGTTACTGTAAATGGTGCTGCAATGAACACTGGGGTGCATGTATCCTTTCGAACCATGTTTTTCTCCAGATATATGCCCAGGAGTGGGATTGCTGGATCATATGGTAGCTCTATTTTTAGTTTTCTAAGGATCCTCCATATTGTTCTCCATAGTGGCTGTACCAATTTATATTCCCACCAACAGTGTAGGAGGTTCCCTTTTCTCCATACCCTCTCCAGTGTTTATTGTTTGTAGACTTTTTGATGATAGCCATTCTGACTGCTGTGAGGGGATACCTCATTGTAGTTTTGATTTGCACTTCTCTGATAATAAGTGATATTGAGCATCTTTTCATGTGTCCCTTGGCCATCTGTTTGTTTTCTTTGGAGAAATGTCTATTTAGGTTTCCTGTTCATTTTTTAAATTGGTTTTCTTTTTTTTTTTTTTGAGCCTCTTGATCTGTGCCTCCTTAGGTAGGTTTATTCCTAGGTATTTTATTCTTTTTGATTCGATGGTAAATGGGATTGTTTCTTTAATTTCTCTTTCCAATTTTTCATTATTAGTGTATAGAAATTCAACAGATTTCTGTGTATTAATTTTCATAAACCTTTAGCAAGACTCATCAAGAAAAAAAGGGAGAGGGCTCAAGTCAATAATATTAACAATGAAAAGGGAGCAGTTACAACAGACACCACAGAAATACAAAGGATCGTGAGAGACTACTACAAGCAACTATATGCTAATAAACTAGACAATCTAGAAGAAATGGACAGATTCTTAGAAAGGTACAATGTCTCAAGACTGAACCAGGAAGAAATAGAAAATATGAACAGACCAATCACAAGTACTGAAATTGAAACTGATTTTAAAACTCCCAACAAACAAAAATCCCAGACCAGATGGCTTCACAGGTGAATTCTATTAGACATTTAGAGAAGAGTTAACTCTTATCCTTCTGAAACTATTCCAAAAAATTGCAGAGGAAGGAACATTCCCAAACTCATTTTATGAGGCCACCATCACCTTGATACCAAAACCAGACAAAAATACCACAAAAAAAAGAAAATTATAGGCCAATATTACTGATGAACATAGACACAAAAATACTCAACAAAATACTAGCAAACCAAATCCAACAACATATTAAAATGACCATACACCATGATCAAGTGGGATTTATCCCAGGGACGCAAGGATTTTTCAATATCTGTAAATCAATCAGTGTGATACATTCCATCCACAAATTGAAGAATAAAAACCATATGATCACCTCAATAGATGCAGAAAGAGCTTCTGACAAAACTCAAAACCCATTTATGATAAAACTCTATAGAAAGTGGGCATAGAGGAAACATACCTCAACATAATAAAGGCCATATATGACAAACCAACAGCTAACATTATATTCAACAGGTAAAAGCTAAAAGCATTTTCTCTAAGATCAGGCATAAGACATGGAGGTCCAGTCTCTCCACTTCTATTCAACACAGTTTTGGAAGTCCTAGCAATGGCAATCAGAGAAAAAAAAGAAATAAAAGGAATCCAAATTGGAAAAGAAGAAATAAAACTGTTACTGTTTGCAGATGACATGATACTATACATAGAAAATCCTAAAGATGCTACCAGAAAAGTACTGGAGCTGATCAGTGAATTCGGTCAAGTTGCAGGATATAAAATTAGTACACAGAAATCTGTCTAATTTCTATACACTAACAATGGAAGAATAAATTCAGTCAAAAATTATAGTATATATGATGCTTTGTGAAGGAAACTTTTGCCAAGCTTCAACTCTAAAGGGTTCATTACATTTTGGAAAAAGTGGACAATACCCATTTTTTTAAGGATGATTCAAATTCCTCAAGTTGCGTATGTAAAGATTAGTAGAAATTGAAATCTGTCAATCACTGTCATCATCGTCCTTAAGGCAGCCCCTTCTTAGATTGTTCGACTCAGAAGCTGTGCCCTCTCAGAAACACCTTCGAACATTTTCGATCTCAAATCCTATTTTGGAGCAAGCTGCTTCTCAAATTCAAGCTTTTAAATAAAATCAGTGTCAAGTAATAAATGCTTTCCCTAATGTAAATTGAGAACTAGGAGAATATAAGGAGGGCCAATGAATATTAAATAGAAGTTCTATCCATATTATCAGTCAGCTTGATGGTACTTTGTATGTGCATGTGAATGGGTCTTGTTTTGAAGAGGGCCTTATAGTGTGAATAGACAGACTCAGTTACTGAACATCATGAGAACTTTAAACATTGTGACCAGTGAGAACTGACTTTTAATCTTGTTAAGTCCTATAATAAGATTGTACCATGGAATTTGATACTTGAATTCAGCTAGAGCCATGGTTACAATGAGCAAAAAGTTGACCATTAAATCCCCAAACCTTCCAACTTGAAATTCAAAACAAAATTTTAGAAATCAGAGAGTCACTGAATTTTAGAACAGCAAAGAAACCTAACCATATACTCTAACTCCTCTCTTCCACCTTACTCCTCTTCCTTTCTCAAGAAGTAATTGAGTATCTTCTATATTCAAGGCATTGACTTTATTTTATAGATAAAGAAACTGTTATCGAGAAAGATAAAATGGTTTCCCCAAAGTGACTTATCTGAGCTGTGCATTTTTTTACGACCATCACAAAATTTAGTTCTGTAGTCTATTGCTCTTTGGCTATGTCATGCTACATAACATTAAAAATGCGAATTTATGAACCTCAGTAGGAAACAATGGCAAAGATTAAAATATGGAAAAATGTTACGAGAATAGAACACTTTATGATATTCAAATAATCTCCAAACAACCAGTGGCAACATAATCAGAGACAGGTCAATAGAGACATACTCTTGGTCTGATGTGTGTAACATAGTCTTTGGTGTGTAACTTTTCATAGGACAAACATTTACGTTCTAAATTTATTCCCTGTGTCTCCTTTATTTCTGGAAAACTTCTGGCTGGCCAGCTATTTTATTTTTTTCCTGAAGGAATGTAAACTATCACTTGAAAAAAATTATATTTATAATGCCTAGGTTTTAATAAAAAGAAGATGGTTAATTTAATTAGAGGACTTGGCAAGTGTTGGTTGGATTGTTTACTGGTTTAGATCATCTCATCAATATTATCCAACTGGAGTGTGTCACTCGCGAGGGTGTACAAGAATGACGACTGGAGATCAGCAAGAAGATTTTAGAACTTCATTTATATTTTAAAATTTGATCCTTTTCTACTTTCTATTTTATGTAGATATGTTAGGTTAAACACTATGACTATCAGTTTCAAAGTACCCAATTCTCTTTATAGGGTATAATAAAGATGTGTGATTCATGAAGATGCAGATTAATTTATGGGTTAAGGGCAAAGGTTCCAGTGCCAGACTGAATTCACAGTTTAAAATAGCTCTATCACTTACCATTTACCTATGTGATTACTGGCCAAGTTTCTAAACCTTGCTTTGTCTCAAATTCTTCATCTGTAAATACAGATGACAGTAAATAATAGCATTTCTCACTTTATAGGATCACCATAAACTTTAAGTGAGCAAATACATATGAATTATTTAGTATAGTACTTGGCATATGATAAGCATCTGATAAATGTTAGTTACAGGAGCAATAACTATTATGTGTATATACTTTGAAAATAGTATAAAAACTTTTAAATTTTGACAAGGGTACACAATTAAATACACATGGAGATTAAACAGATAAAGCAATATGTATTTCTGTTAAAACCGAACATCTGTTGTATGTAAGTTCTATGCTAGAACTTGAGGGAATTCAAAATTAATAGGACACAGACTTTGTCTTTTAGGGGTTTAAGGTCTTGCAGAAGTCAACAACAGTGTCCTAGGAAGACTTAAGTAAAAGTGGATGAAAACTGTCTCTACCTTAGATTAAACATGTTGTTTTGTAACTTTATTTTATTAGTAAAAATTTTCAGACCATCATTAGAAGTAAAATATGTAAAATAGCTAAAAGTAGGGCTATTCTAGCTGAGATAAGGTTGAGATAGCCTATGAGAGTTCTATGAACCATAATTTGAAATTTGAATATTGTGAGGCTAAAACTTTAATGGACTGAACTGCCATTTCATTACTGTAAAAAACAGAAATTTTGAAAAGGAGATATTTTCAACAGGCACTGTTTTATTTGCCTCCACCCTCTCCTGCTGTCCTTATCCACGTAAAAGTGGGTTGATGGTAGACAGGAAATATCGTATTAATTCATACACAGCACAAGAACAGCTAGCTGTGTTAGCTGTTACTAACTTTCAAAGGCTCCCAGTCTGCTAATTTAAGTCACAATTTTGTCTGCCACATAGAGTGTGGGCCAACTTTCAGAGCCTCAATAATGCAGCCCAGTCAAATCTAGCTCCAGCCTTTGTAGGACTAAGCATATCAAAACAAGAGATAAAGAGGCAGCTTGAATGGCCATTCTCTCAGACATCTGTGCAGTGAGTCATATCAAAAGACCATCAGCAAGTGATATACATATGCTGCAGCCATACAAGAAGCAACATAGTTGAAACAGTTACCTGGTCCTTCATCCCACCAGGATTCCCATGTCCTTTCAAGGTTCACTGAGTTAATACCAGGCTACAACTGGACTAATTTGATTCACAACTGGGACAACAAAGACTCAAAGCACTTCGGCCCTGATAAACACTTAACAGATAAAAGGAAAAAAATTATTTAATATCCCTACATCTCAGGACACCATAAATTGAGTCAGACCTCTGCAAAGCAAATTAGAACTTGAAAAATTAAGGCACAGAGTATGAACATCAGATTATACACATATTTCTATTTATGTTATTGATTTATTCATGAGCATGTAACATATTGTTTAAATCTCAAAATTTCTTCTTTGGAGGAGAAAATAAATGTTTGCAAAGTGTGTACGATGTCTGTCTTGGTAGAAGTCTCACAATAACTTTGGGAGCCAGAGATTATTTTTACCAAGTTCAAAGAGGTTAAATGGCATGCCCAAAGTCATAGGTCTTGCAACTATCAGCAGAAGATTATGACATTTGTTTGTCTGGAGCTAAAGCTCATGCTTTTCTACAACTATAGTCAAAATTGTCTGTTTAGACAGAAGCTTCAAAGGGCAAAAGCTTGACTATTCTATTGATGAGATTCTACCTGACATTATTGTTCACATGGTATCAGTTAGTAGGTGTTTCCCACAAAAGACAACTCGATATTTGAAAACATGAGGTCATAAAAAGCTACATTTGGGGGCTTCCCTGGTGGCGCAGTGGTTAAGAGTCCGCCTGCCGATGCAGGGGACACAGGTTCGTGCCCCGGTCCGGGAAGATCCCACATGCCGCGGAGCGGCTGGGCCCGTGAGCCATGGCCGCTGAGCCTGCGCGTCCGGAGCCTGTGCTCCACAACGGGAGAGGCCACAACAGTAAGAGGCCCGCGTACCGCAAAAAAAAAAAAAAAGAAGAAGAAGAAGAAAAAACGAAAGCTACATTTGGAAATGTTCATGCTATTAAAAACTGTAATAAAAATAAAAGCATCATTTCTTGAATGCTTTCTCTAATCCAGGCACTGTTCCAAACAAACACTTAAGAAGTTCATTTAACCCTCAAAACAACCCTTATTATTTTCCACCTGCTACAAATTAAAAACTGAAGCTTAGAGAAGTTGAGCTACTTGCCACATTCACATGCTCAGTGAATGGCAGAAACAGCCTTAGTATTGAGGATTTAAAAGCTCATTCCTTTAGTTAATAATTTAAAATTCCTTACAGTGAGTGACAACTTACCTATTGTATTTATTAGGAAAGATTAGAAAGTATTAATTGCCCAACAGAGGCTAAGAAACATTTAAAGCAAGTGTCAACAGACACAGATGAATTCAAATTTAACATAACACAATGTGTAACTGGCAAATCATGGCTTCCATACAGATTTTGAAAGAATAGGGATGGCCAACTACATTCCTTGACTTGTGTTCTTCTTCTCTATTCTCAAAGCCAGCAATGGTGGGTTGAGTACCTCTCATGCTTCTCATCTCTCCTCCTCCTTCTATCTCATCTCCTTGCTTTAGCTGGGAAGGGTTCTTCCCTTTTAAGGATTTATATAATTAGATTTGGCCCATCAGATAATTTAGGATAATCTCTCCATCTCAAGGTTTGTAATCTTAATCATATCGGCAAAATTGCTGTGCCACATAAGGTAAAATATTCACTGTTTCCAGGGATTTAGGTGTGGAAATCTTTGGGGAGTGGAAGGGTGGGCATTTTCTGCCTACCACATGCCTATTCAGTAATATAAGAAAGTAAACTACTGATTTCGTACAACACAGATGAACCTCAAATTTACTATGCTAAATGAAAATGCAACATACTACATGATTCCATTTACATGATGTTTGGAAAAGGCAACACTGTAGATATGGAAAACAAATCAGTGGTTTCCAGGGACTGAGGATGAGGAGAGAAGGTTCACTACAAAGGAGCTGAGGCAACTTTTTGGAGTGATGGAAATGTTTTACATCTTTCTTGTGGTGGTAGTTATACGACTATACACATTTGTCAAAATTCACAGAACTGAACTCTAAAAAGAATGAATTTTACTGTGTGTAAATTATACTGCAATAAACCCAATTCAAAAATATATAAAAAAAGAAAAATATACTATTGCTTCACTGAGACATTTTAAATATCAAGATACTAGAATTTTAGAATTATAGGGCAATCTTATTAATATGGTGAGACCGTGTCCTTAATTTTCTGAGACTTTCTTGATTTCAAACATTCTCCTGAAAGTTTTCTGATGTCAAACATTGTTCCTATGGAACTTCAAATATGCCAGCAGTTTAGTGGGCAAAATATACTTCTTACACTCAGAAAAAATCCCATCACGTATCACTTGTTCCAGTTTGGGGTTCAAAACATGATTGCCATCATTCTCAAAGGTCACAGCCTATTCCCATTATTTTTAAAGAAGGAAAATCCAGTGAGATTGAATAATTTGCTTGAGGTCACATATCTCATTAGTTTGAGAGCCAGAAGTAGAATTCAGGTCTCCCAGCTCCAGTCCAATACTCTTTCAGTGAACTGAAGGATGCATACAAGTCTAAGAGAAACTCTGATTGTTTCTGTCAATCCCTACATTTAAGCATTAATGAGACGCCTTTGCAACCACACACCTTGTGAATGGCACTGGAGTTAGCACACACAGCTGGAAACAATTGTACCAGTTCCCTTTGCTTTTCTAGATGTGTGTACTGCTCTTGGATCCTGGAGGAATAAAGTTAAACAGCATTAGACATAGAGCTTGGCCAAACAACCAGATACCTTTTGGTGTTGGTTTTACCAATGTGTTCGAGGAATAGGTTGCGGAAGGTAGCTTTGACACAGGGCACAGAAATGGGAAAGGCAGAGGCAGTGCTATATTACATAGTTTAATGAGGAGAGCCAGATCACTCTGTGAATGGCAGCTGCATTCTCTTCAAAAGATCTCTTCTCAAAGATGCAATTCAACAGAGGACTCTCAATCCAGACTGGGAATAGGGTTTGTTTACCTGCCAAGTCCTCCAAACATCTGCTCCCCTTCTGTTTCTTTCTTGTTAAAAGCCCTGTTTCATCATGGCAGGACACTGAAACTCAGGGAGTACTTCCAGCTAGCTTCAAGTAAGAAACAGATTACTTGCAGATTCTCACAGTACAGAATTATAGTATGATCTGATTGACAGCATCAGTAATGGAATGTACTCTGTCTTGCAGCTGCCAATTCATGGCATAAAAGCTCATTTAATCACATTTCTTAGGATGAATGAGTTTAGGTTGCTTTAATTTTTGATACTTTAGAACAATTTTAATAATAAAAAATCCATGCATTTGAATTCATTCACACCCTTCTCCCACTCAAACTAAAACACTCACTTTGATTAAAGAAATGCTTAACGAAGAGTTGAACATGAATTATTCTATGTGTTTGTTTATATCCGCCCTGAGAAAATACCCAAACAAATTGCCTCCTGAACTTTTAGAATCCGAAAGCTTGAGATTTGCTTGGTAAGTGAAACATTTGGCAAACATGTTGTCACAGTAAGCTATAGAGATAATTCAGCCCAAAAGGTCTAATACGTTATAGGGAGAGAAAACTAACTGCTGATAGCCAAGCAGAAACTACCGAAAAAACATACAGAAGCTAGTTTGATAAAGACTGAAAGTTTGGAAGCCTGAATCCAAGTTCGGTTCTACCATCAGTAACGTTTACTGGGGGCTACTATATGCAGGGACTGTGTGCACTGCATTAATTCAGGCTCTGGTTGCAAGTAACCTGAACTGTCACTAGCTGAAGAGAGTGTATTGGAAATACGTTCGGAGCTTATAAACTCAATGGGAAGGATGGAGAGGCAGATTTTTTTTTTTTTTTTTTTCTTTTAGCGTTACGCGGGCCTCTCACTGTTGTGGCCTCTCCCGTTGCGGAGCACAGGCTCCGGACGCGCAGGCTCAGCGGCCATGGCTCACGGGCCCAGCCACTCCGCGGCATATGGGATCCTCCCGGACCGGGGCACGAACCCGCGTCCCCTGCATCGGCAGGCGGACTCTCAACCACTGCGCCACCAGGGAAGCCCGGAGAGGCAGATTTTGAAAATAGGTTAAAGCTATGAATAGGGCCAGGAAGTAGAAACTACAGGAAGTATCTATTCAATATGAACAGATACCAAACATTTTCAATTCATTGTTGGTCTGCTTCATATTCAAACTGCAGATTGGATGCATATGCTCAGCTTATGTCAGGACATCTCCCAGATAAGTGGGGAAGTTCTGGGCCCACTCAAATACATCCACCAAAGAAGAGAGAATTTCCCCCAAAGAATTTCAGTTGATGTTAAGATGAGAAATGGAATGCTAGATGAGGGAAAGAAAAACAGAACCAGAAACGATTTAAATCCAGTGCATGATCCTTCACACATCTGCCAATGTGATTTATTTTGTAAATCAAATTAAATGCCATCACTCTAATGGCTTTTCATTCTATTTAGACTAACCCAAGTTACCTCCCTTGGTTTATTAAGCCTCCTCTCCAATTTTGTCTTGTAGGATTCTCTTTTTCACACGCTAATCTTGACACGCACTGGCATTTTTCCTCCTCTTCAGACACACCAGTCTCATTCTAGGCCTCTCTATCAAGTGTTCCATTTGCCTGGAATGTTTATCCTCCCTTATTTTTCATGGATGAGTCCCTCCTGTTCTTTGGACATCAGCTCAAATGTCCTCTCCTCAGAGAACTCTTCCCTGATCACGCAACCTAAAATTAACTAGTGACTTTCTATCATAGCACAATATTTTTATTCACTGTTTCAAAAAACAGAATTTTTGTCTGTTTTCCCCAACTAAATCATAAGATTCCATGAGAGTAGGAAACCTCTTTGCATACTAGGCAGCTCCTGGACCTAGTAGGCACTCAGAACATATTTATTGGATAAACAGTTCTCATAATAACCCTATGTAATAGGTATTACTATTTTCACTTTATTGAAGAGGACACTGAATTTAATAAAAGTTAAGAAAGGTGCATGTCAAAAATTTATGTACAGCATAATTCAAAGTCAGATCTGTTTAGATCCAAGGCCAGGATCTGACATATATTGATTCTGTACCATCAGCTGTGTGACTTGAGGTGAGTCACTGGACAGAACAATTATTTTACAATTTCCTAGCACCATAAACATTATTTCCCTAAGTTAAATCATATGTACAACCTCAATAAATTGCTCATTTCATATGTTCAAAGATATAATATTTACTTATTATGAAATCAACCAGTGAAAGTAATAAGGTTGTCCTGCCAAACACATTTTAAAGGCTTATTTTGGTTGTGTATGTTAAGGAAAATCCCAATTTACGCACACAGAGCACAAATGGTGAACTTTTAAAAACTGACTTCCTTGAAATCTCAGGATAATCATCAGTTAGAGATATGACAGGAAATGCTTTACTCCAACTGTGCCCTGGAGGGCGTTAACCTGGAAGCATGTGCTTACGTATTGTTGGTCCCCAACATAGTAAAATTTGATGTATAGCACTACTCAGAGAGTGCACTATTTATTGTTATGTGCTCTAAAATATAGTTTTTATATTCTATATATGTAAAGAAACATTTGTGGAATTCTGGAAACATCCTCAAGGAATTTACAATTTGTAATCGGTGGACCTAATAGTATCCAGGATTACCCGTAACTCTCATACTCTGTAAGCAAATTCTATGTCTTTTTTTTTTTTGTACGCGGGCCTCTCACTGTTGTGGCCTCTCCCGTTGCGGAGCACAGGCTCCAGACGCGCAGGCTCAGCGGCCATGGCTCACGGGCCCAGCCGCTCTGCGGCATGCGGGATCTTCCCGGACCGGGGCACGAACCCGTGTCCCCTGCATCGGCAGGCGGACTCTCAACCACTGCGCCACCAGGGAAGCCCTCTATGTCTTTTGATATAACTATATTCACTCTGACAAAAGAACATAAGAAGCCCAAAAGACTACCAAAGTAGTCTTGAAATAAGCTGTAAATACTCAAGAACAGCATCAAAGCAAATGTACTTTCAGAGACTTATGGCAGGCCAACATACAACCTACGGCAGTAACCAGTCACAATTAATCACTGTTACCTGTTTTAAAAAATAGAAGGGTAATAGCACCATATAGCAGAATAAGAGGATGAGAAGGAATAACTGGACCCATAATTTGTAAAAAAAAAAAAAAGGTGATATAAATAATCCATGGCATTATTAAAAAAAAATGTGTGTGTGTGTGTGTGTGTGTGTGTGTGTGTGTGTATTACTGTGTGTATGCTACCCCTAAAATACTAACTAATGATAAAAGCAGATAGATAGGTTAATGAAGCTAACCAGAAAACTGAATGATACAACACGTTTCTAAGTATCTTCCTTTCTTTGCAGATTCTATCAAAAAATCATAAGTGCTTATGTAATCAAAAGTACTGGTGTGATATACTGGGGAAACTATTTGTCTAAAAACAAAATATTGGATGAGGGAGGCTACTAATTAGAGGCAGAAGGATATTAACCATGAAGCTAAGGAAATTTAGGATTCTAAGCCTTTTGCTGGCATGGGGCCTTGTCAAGGTCCAATTCCTGGTTTTGTATTAGTAACGTTTCATCTATTTCCGTAATAATAGCACCAACACTGCTACCTCTGCAAATTTTATAAGCTTCAGACCCCACAAAACCTGAATCTGCCTCTGGTTTCAGTACTGGGTTTTTAATAATGAGAGAATCCAGTACAGTCTTTAGTATCAGTATGACTATCAAGGAGTGATTGTATTTCACAAGTCTCCCTTACCCTTTTGATCAATCTCTCTCTCTCCATTCTCTCTCTTTTCTATCTCCCTTGATACTGTATTTCCTCCCCCCACTCTCTCCCAACAATTTCTCTCTCTTTCTCTTTCCCTCCGTCTCTCCTATCTTAGTTCTTTCCTTTTCCATTTCTCTCACACATAGTCTCTCAAACTCTTGCCTCTTCTATCTCTTTTTCTCTTTCTCAATCTTCTCCCTATCTTTCTTTGTTTCTCTATCTCTCTGTTTCTCACTCCATCCATTCTCTCCCTCTCTCTCTTCTCTCATACTTACCAAGGCAGCCTTACCATCCCCCTCCACTTGACTAAACTTTATACAGTCAATTTCTTCCTGACTGTAGGTCCCTGACCCTTTTTTTCCTGGAGCATTTACTTTAGTAAAACTTGTAAATTCCTCTCTGCCCCTGTGAGCTGTAAATCTTCTCCCAAACGCTCAGTTACTTTTAGTTTTATAACTCAAGGAAGACTTTCTCCAGGACCTCGGAGTCACCCTCTGAAATGTAATCATCAAGGAAGATTGTACCCCTAGCTCCCAGTCTCCATGGGAGGGTGGGAGCCTCACAAGCACCAATTAGCATTATTCTAGCCTCCCCAATTCTTCATTTCCCTTGTGTGTTCATTAAAATCTTACTTTCTTTGATATTCTTATCTAAAAACATTTACTCTTCTGTATCACCGCATCTTGTTTGTTTCTTATACAGCTTTTTACCCCAATTAGTAATTACTTTATTTGTTGTTCATTTATTTATTGCCTGGTTCTTGTCTTAGACTGTATGTTCCATGAGATCAGGGACCATATTTGAATTTTTCATTGTTTCTTTTTCTTTCAATCCTCAGAACATGGCATCCTAACACATAGTGCACACTCAATGAATTTGTTTGAAATAAATGATTGAATAAAATACATCAACAGTATTTTTTCTAATCCTAAATTATAGTCTCTGTGATCCACAAATATTAGGAAGGTTCAGTATTCCTTGGGGCTCATATACAGAAAAAAATTGGCATAATACGTAATATATTTGGTAATTGTGGCACGGTGGCTGCATAGTTCATTCCTTTGCACACAGATGCCAATACTGAGAAAGGCACCAGAGGAAGTCTAAGGACCTCATTCAACTCTTCACACCCATTAGCCTGCTGCCTCCATTCCCACTCACAGCTGAATGAGTATTAAGTAGGTAGGAAGCTCAGGACCTGCACACAGTGCAGTTCTTTCAGGCCTGAGGAAATGCTTTTCCAAGCTCATTTTGTGAGTTAAGGTGGAAAATCTCTCTGTCATTTTTGTCTCCTTTCAAGCATAGTCTAATACCACTTCTCCTTCAGAGGAAGGCCCTGAGTCTGGAAGATTCTTTGCCCCAGAGTTTAATAACTACAGGCTGTAATCCCTTTTACAGTCAAACTGGCAAACTTTCTCCCAGAATTTTATAGTTGCTCTTAAAAGTAGCAGAAATAAGCACTCTTGCTTCTGCCATCCTTATGGTAAGTCTACTCTGATATTAGACAGGTATGGGCTTTGTACTGCAATAAATTAATCAGTTACTTTTAGTTACATCTGATAAAATGTACTAGCACCTGTTCTTAAAAAGCCATGATGACAATGCCAAAGTCATTTGTAAATAGAATTAGATGAATGTACAACATATATTCTTAGTGACTAGGGTCCCAGATATTCCTTTCAAACCTTCTGATTCTATAAACATGTGCATCTAAAAGCTCTTACCAGGAGAATAACCAAAAATGTGAAGCAGGAAGAATCACAATGGAAGATCTTGAAGAGAGGGGAAAATCATGTAGGGGATCCAGGAGAAATCACTGAGAAGAGGCTCTAGAGTTCATAGGATATATAACAGGGACAAGACAATAGTTAGGTAATCATGTTAGGAAAGTTTGAAGAAAGCTGTTACTTGCCTTTTGATAGGTAGAGAATGAATATTAACAACGAAGCGTCAAGAAAGGAAAAGGCTGTCAGTGATATTATTTAAGCCAGTTATTACAGAAAAATCCAATGTGTTCTGATAACTAGATAAGAGTTAGTTGTGAAGCAAGGACAAAAATAAATAAATAACAAAGGAAATATGTGAGATACTTTCACAACCAAACACAGGCCTTCAGAATCCTCAGGGAATATGTGATTTTTATCTCTGAGGAGCTGGCTATCATTTTGAGAACCATGGAAGGCAGAAGGCATTTCTAGAGAGATTAAAAAAGACAAAAAGCCACCTTTGGAAATGAACAAAAAATGCATAGTGATAACAGTTATTTAGAATACTAACCTTAATTTCAGTCTTGGGAATGGCATTAAAACAAATCATTAAGAACTTAAGGCACTAAGCACAACATTAGGAAAATCATATTAAAAAGTAATGAATCAGGTAGAGTATTTTTGTTTTAAGGAAACAGAGATTTAGACCTTAAGAACCTGCCCACAGTTACACAGCCAGCAGATTGCAAACTGGCCTTCCTTATAATTTCTAGTTTAAGCCACTTAACTGAGCTTCCTCTTCAAACCTTACCTGGACTGAGACTCACATCTGGGATTCTCTGGAGGTGAAAACAGACCACACCTCTAGTGGCAGAAATCTCTTAAAAGGGCACTCTCATGGTATTATCTAAGTTGACACTCTTAAAATGGGATAAAAACTAAGTGCTGCGAGGAAAGGGGATGGCGAAAAGGTATAGCAACAGCCAACCTCAATATAAAGACATGTTTTTATAAAAATCTGACAGGTTTCTTCTATCCAAAGAGAATACAACAAAAGGAAATTGCATGGGTTTTGATTGAAGTAAGAGCCTTGTTTAGTCACAAGGAAATGCATCATACCTGAAGGAATATTTAAATCCCTAAATGAGTTTCTAAGAGAAACCTGCAAAGTTCTGGTCCAGGAAAGTCCATAGGAAGTGAACTGTGAAAGCACATATTGGCCTGGGGGAAGGGGCTGACTCAAAGACCTCTTGCCTTGTTTTCTAAGCTCTGTGGTCTGATGATCAAATATAATCATAAGCAGAAAATGAGGATCAGGTAGATGTTCTCACCCCTGAAATTTAAAGCTAGCTTTTTTAACAGGAAATATGATTCACAGATATTTATCTTTAATTTGTGTAGTGTTACTGATTAGAATCCAGCTGGTCTCTTAAAAACACAGCCAGTAAAAAGTGGAAGCCTGGGCTTCCCTGGTGGCGCAGTGGTTGAGAATCTGCCTGCCAATGCACGGAACACGGGTTCGAGCCCTGTTCTGGGAAGATACGACGTGCTGCGGAGCAGCTGGGCCCGTGAGCCACAATTACTGAGCATGCGTCTGGAGCCTGTGCTCCGCAACAAGAGAGGCCATGATAGTGAGAAGCCCGCGCACTGCGATGAAGAGTGGCCACCGCTCGCCACAACTAGAGAAAGCCCTCGCACAGAAACGAAGACCGAACACAGCAAAACTAAAATAAATAAAGTGGAAGCCTGTCTACAGTAGACATTAAAATACGAACTTTCTTTTCTTTTCATTGAAATAGAGTTGACATACAATATTATGTTAGTTTCAGGTGCACTGCAGAGTAATTTGACATTTCAATACATTCTGAAATGTTTACCACAATAAGTCTAGTAACCATCTGTCCCCATACAAAGTTATTATAATATTATTGACCATATTCCTCATGCTGTATATTATATCACCGAGGCTATTTATTTTACAGCTGGAGGAGGTTTGTGTCTCTTAATCTCCTACACTTATTTCACCCAACTCCCTTTCCTCTGGCAACTACCCACTTGCTCTCATTTATGGGCCTGTTTTCACTTTGGTTTGTTTATGTGGCATTTATTTTTCTCTGACTTATTTCACTTAGCATAATATCCTTTAGATACATCTATGCTGTCACAAATGGCAAGAATTCATTTTGTTTATGGCTAAGATTCCTTGGTATATGTGTGTGGGTGTATGTGTGTGTGTATATATATATATATATATATATATATGTATACCACTTATTCTTTATCCATTCATCTTTCAATGGACACTTAGGTTTCTACCATATCTTGGCTATTGTAAATAATGCTGCAATGAACACTGAGGTACATATAACTTTTCAAACTATTGTTTTTGTTTTCTTTGTATAAATACCCAGAAATTAAATTGCTGGATCATATAGTAGTTCTATTTTTAGATTTTTGAGGAAACTCCATCATGTTTTCCACAGTGGCTGCCTGAATTTACAATCCCATCAACAGTGTACGATGTTTCCCTTCTATCCATATTCTTGCCAGCACTCGATGCTTGTTGTCTTTTTGATGATAGCCATTCTGATAGGTACGAGGTGGTATCTGATTGTGGTTTTGATTTGCATTTGCCTGATGATTACTGATGTTGTGCATCTTTTTTTATATGTTTGTTGGCCATCTGTATGCCTTCTTTGGAAATATTTCTATTCCTATTCTCTATCCCTTTTTGAAATTGGGTTGTTTGTTTTTTATGTTGAGTTGTGTGAGTTCTTTGTATATTTTGTATATTAACCTTTAATTAGATATATCATTTGTATATATCTTTTCCCATTCAGTGGGCTGCCTTTATGTTTTATTGATGGTTTCCTTCACTGTGCAAAAGCATTTTAGTTTGATATAGTCCCCATTTGTTTACTTTTCTTTTTGTTTCCCTTGCCTGATGAGACAGATCCAAAAAAATATGATTGATGTTAAATAGCATACTACATATGTTTTTTTCTAGTTTTATGATTTCAGGTATTATATCTAGGTCTTTAGTCCATTTAAAAAACATTTTTGTATATGGTTTGATAAAGTAGTCCAATTTCATTATTTTGTATATAGCTGTTCAGTTTTCCCAATACCATTTATTAAAGAGGCTGTCTTTTGTCCATTGTATATTGTTACCTCCTCCATAATAGATTAATTAACCATGTAAGTGTGGGTTTATTTCTCAGCTTTCTTTTCTGTTCCATTGATCTATGTGTCTGTTTTCATGCCAGTCCCATATTGTTTTAAATACTGTAGCTTTGTAGTATAGTTTGAAATCAGGGACTGTGATACCTCCACCTTTGTTCTTATTTATCATGTTTCCTTGGCTATTTGGGATCTTTTGTGTTTCTCCACATATTTTAGAGTTATTTGTCCTAGTCCTGTGAAAAATTGCTCTTTTGACAGGGATTGCACTGAGTATGTAGATTGCCTTGGGTAGTATGGTCATTTTAAGAACATTAACTATGTAGTGTTTAATTATTACATGTACAATGTAGTGCAGTGTATGTAGTGTACACTACATTGTACATGTAATAATTAAATTATTAAAAGTGTCACAGGTAACAGTTTTAAAAGGTTAATTTCTGTCAAATGCAGTAGATGATGAAAAAAGGTTGGTATTATCAGTAAGTGTTTTCTTAAGCTTTCTCTTTTCCTTAAACCTACCCATCCCTCCTGAAATTGGGCATTTAATCCATCTTTGACCTGGTCATTCTCATAATTGCTAACTTTGTAAGTGTTTTTCTTACAGAACCTCTTCTTAATGAGCAATATGCCTCCCTGTATTATAAAATCTTTCTGAATATACATTAGAAAAAAACTTTTGTAGATTAGTAAAAGTGCATTCCTGTTTACATCTTACTTTATTCAAACCTAATAATAAGTGCTTTCCTTAGTTTTCTAGTAACTAAGTGTAAAAATTATGTGATGCAGCTTTAAAGTTTTTAAAATACTTCAGATATTTTTAAACTGTAAACCTTCTTACCATCACTGTCTTACCAGATAACCGACAGTACACCTTGACTAATAACACTGACCCCCCTCTTGCCTCACTGCGTGCACACACATTTCCTCTCCCTGCCATAACGATGTTCACTGGAGCCTGTGAGGTTCTGTCAACCCTGTGCTCATGCTAACGAAGTTCTGTACAACTTACCCACTGGCAAGAATATAAGCTTGGACCTTTCAACCACTAGAACAAAATTTTTTCAATTGACAGTTGCAGAATTGTGTAGTGTTTTACACTGATCTTTTGCTAATGCAATTAACAGTATGTTTTGCGTGTATGACAATAAATCCTTGAATCAAAAAAAAAAAAGAACATTATTCCAATCCATGATCACTCTATATCTTTCCATTCATTTGTATCATCTTCAGTTTCTTTCATCAATGTCTTACACTTTTCTAAGTACAATTCTTTTACCTCCTTGGTTAGATTTATTCCAAGGTATTTATTCTTTTCAATGCAATTGCAAATGGGGTTGTTTTCTTAATTTCTCTCTCTGATAATTTGTTTAGTTTATAAAAACACAACAGATTTCTGTATATTCAGTTTGTATCCTATAACATTATTGAATTCATGTATTAGGTATTTCCTCTATGCCCACTTTGCTGAGGTTTTTTTTTTTTATCATAAATGGATGTTGAATTTTTTCAAAAGATTTTTCTGCATCTATTGAGATGATCATATGATTTTTATTCTTCAGTTTGTTAACGTGGTGTATCACATTGATTGACTCATGTATATTGTACCATCCTTGCATCCCTGGGATAAATCCCACTTGATCATGGTGTATGATCTTTATAATGTATTGCTGAATTGAGTTTGCTAATATTTTGTTGAGGATTTTTGCATTTATGTTCATCAGTTATATTGATATGTAATTTTCTTTTTTGTGAGGTCTTTGTGTTACTTTGGTATCAGGGTGATGGTGGCCTCATAGAATGAGTTTGGGAGTGTTCCTTCCTCTATAATTTTTTGGAATAGTTTGAGAAGAAGAGGTGTTAACTCTTCTCTAAATGTTTGGGACAAATCATCTGTGAAACTGTCTGGTCCTGGACTTTTGTTTTTGGGAAGTTGTTTTTACTACTGATTCAATTTCATTACTAGTAATTGGTCTGTTCATAATTTTCTATTTCTTCCTGGTTCAGTCTTGGGAGGTTGTACATTTCTAGGAATTTGTCCATTTCTTCAAGCTGTCCATTTTACTGGCATATAATTGTTTATAGTAATGTCCCATGATCCTATGTATTTCTTTGATGCTGGTTTTAATTTCTCCTTTCTCATTTCTGATTTTATTGATCTGGGCCCTCTCTCTTTTTCTCTTGATGAATCTAGCTAAAGGTTTATCAATTTTGATTATCTTGATTTCATTGATATTAAAAAACTGCTCTTGATTTCATTGATATTTTCTGGGGTTTTTTGTTTTTTTTTGAAGTTTCTGTTCTGATCTCTATAATTGTTTTCCCTCTACTAACTTTGGGTTTTCTTTGTTCTTTTTCTAGCTCCTTTAGATATAAGGTTAGATTGTTTATTACAGATTTTTCTTGTTTCTGAGGTAGGCTTGTATCACTATAAACATCCCTCTTAGAACTGCTTTTACTCTGACAGAAAGATTTTGGACTATTGTGTTTTTATTTTCATTTGTCTCCAAGTTGTTTTGATTTCCTCTTTGATTTCATCAGTGAACCATTGGTTTTTTAGTAGTATATTGTTTAAATTTCATGTTTGTTTGTGTTTTCTGCAGTTTTTATTCTTGAGTTTGATTTCTAGTCTCATACTGTTGCGGTTGGAAGAGATGCTTGATACGATTTCAATCTTCTTTAATTTATTGAGACTTGTTTTGTGGGCGACAGAGAACTTTTCTTGTTTACTTATAAAGAATGTGTATTCTGCTACTTTGGGATGGAATGTTTGGTATATATCTATTAAGGCCATCTGATCTAATGTGTCTTTTAGAGCCAGTGCTCTGTATTGATTTTCTGCCCCGATGGATGATCTGTCCATTGCTGTAAATAGGGTGGTACAGTCCCCTACTATTACTGTGTTACAGTCTACTTCTCCCCTTTATGTTTGTAAATATTTTCTTTATGTATTCAGGTGCTCCTACATTGGATGCATATATATTTACAATTGGTATATCTTCTTGTTAGATTGATCCCTTTGTCATTATGCAATGCCTTTCTTTGTCTCTTGTTACAGTCTTTGTTTTAAAGTCTATTTTGTCTGGTATAAGTACTGCCATCCCAGCTTTCCTTTCATTTCTATTAGCATGGAATTACTTTTCCATCCCCTCAATTTCAGGCTGTGTTTGTTTTTAGATCTGTATTTGTATCCGTTCAGCCACTCTATGTCTTTTGGTTGGAGCATTTAATCCATTTACATTTAAAGTAATATCGATAGATATGAACTTACTGCCATTAAAAAAATTGTTTTCTGGTCGTTTGTGTAGTTTTTTTTCTTCTTTTGCTCTATTCCCTTGTGATTTGATGACTAACTTTAGGGTAATGTTTGGGGTTCTCTTTTTTGTGTGTATTTATTATAGGTTTTTGGTTTGTGGTTACCATTAGGTTCATAATTACAGAATTACATATATATATATGTATATATACATATATAATTATTCTAAGTTTATCTCTTAAATTTGAATGCATTCTAATAGACATATTCTTAATTCCCCTTCCATGTTTAATGTTTTTGACATCATATTTTACATCTTTTTGTTTTGTGTAACCCTTAACTACTTATTGTGGATATAGATGATTTTACTGCTTTTTTATTTAAATCTTCCTACTAGTCTTATAAGTGGTTGATCTACTACCTTTACTGAATATTTGCCTTTATCAATGAAATTTTCCCTTTCATAATTTTCATAATTCCATTCGTGGATTTCTCTTTTCTGCTTAGAGAAGTAAGGCTGGTTTAGTGGTGCTGACCTCTTTTTAGCTTTTGCTTGTCTATAAAATGCTCTTTCTCTCCTTCAAATCTGAATGACAAACTTGCCAGGTAGAGTATTCTTGATTGTTGAGTTTTTCCCTTCATCACTTTGAATATATTGTGCCACTCCCTTCTGGCCTGCAGGGTTTCTGCTGGAATGTCAGCTGATAGCCTTATGGGGTTCCACTTGTACATAACTTGTTTTTCTCTTGCTGCTTTTAAGATTCTCTCTTTATCTTTATTTTTTTGCCATTTTAGTTATAATTTGTCTTTGTGTGAACCTCTTTAAATTCATCTTTGGGATTCACTGCTTCCTGGACCTGGGTGTCTGTTTCTTTCCCCAGGTTGGTGAAGATTTCAGCTTTTATTTCTTCAAATATGTTCTCTGCCTCCCCCTTTTCTTTTCTTCTCTTTCTGGGACTCCTTTAATACAAATATTAGTATTCTTGATTCCATCCCAGAGGTTTCTTAAACTGTCCCTAATTTTTAGAATTCTTTATTCTTTTTCTGTTCAGCTTGGGTGATTTCCACTATTCTGTCTTCCAAATTACTGATCCATTCCTCTGTATCATCTAATCTGCTGATTCTTTCAAGTATACTGTTTGAAATTTTTAAAAAATTGTATTCTTCAGTTCTGTTTGGTTCTTCTTTATATTTTCTAACTCTTTGTTGAAATCCCCACTATGTTCATTCATTCTTCTCCTGAGCTTGCTAAACATCTTTATGATCATGACTTTGAACTCCTTATCAGGTAGACTGCTTATCTCCATCTCGTTTAGTCCCTTTTCTGAGGTTTTGCCTTGTTCTTTTGTTTCTCTTTATGTCATGTGTTAGGTTGTTGGCCATGTTTCCTAATCTTGGAGAACTGGCCTTATGTAGGAGGCATCCTACGGGGTCTACGAGTACACGCCCCTCTGGTCTAGAGCTATATGTTCTATGAGTGCCCCTATGTAGGCAGCATGCACCCTTCTGTAGTGGTGGGGATAGCCACTCTGGGTGCACTGACTGATAGCACCAGTAATAGCACTGGTAGATGAGACTGCCATCCAGCCTGGTTGGCTATGAGGCCTGCCTTGTGCAGTAGCTGTGGGCCCACTGGATTGAGGGGGTGGGCTAGGCCTCCAATGTGGTTTGCTGTGTGGCCTGCTGATGCGTGGTGCTGTGTCCCTGAAAGACTGCCTACATGGCCCAGGGAACACACAGCTGCTGCAGACCCACTGGTGGTGGGGCAAGCCCTGGTGGCCAGAGCCAGTGCCACTGTGGTGGAATGAGCTCCCCCAAATGGCTGCCATCAATGTCTCCACCCCCAGGATGAGCCCCACTTGCCTCCTGCCTCTCCAAGGCTCTCCAAGATCAGAAAGTGGGTCTGATCCAGGTTCCTTTCAAATTACTGCCTCTTTGCTGGGACTTAGAGCATATTAGATTTTTCAAGTACCCTTTAACAGTACAGTCACTGTTTCCCATAGCCTTCTGGTTCTTCTGAATGTAAGCCCAGCTGGTATTCAAAGCTAGATATTCTGGGGGCTTACCTTCCCTATGTAGAACCCCCAGGCTGAGGAGCCCAATGTGGGGCTTCGACCCCTTGCTCCTTGGGGAAAACCTCTGTGGTTGTGATATTACTCCCATTTATAGGTTGCTGACCCCGGGGTGTGGTTCCTGACTACACTGCATCTTTGTCCTTCCTAACATGTCTCATTATAGCTCCTTCTTTATAATTTTTGTTGTGGAAAATCTTTTTATTAGTCTTCAGGTCATTCTCATAGATAGTTGCTTTGTAAGTAGTAGTAATTTCACTGTGCCCATGGGAGAAGGTGAGTTTGGGGTCCTCTTACTTTGCCGTCTTGGCCACCCCTCACAATATAAAATTTCTAACAAGTCAAGAGTTGCAGAAAAATAAGAGTGTTTATTTTAGGTAAACATCATGACCAGGCCTTTGTGTTTTAACAACTGAAAGCAAGTACTCATATTTTAGAACATAGATGATTAAACAGGAAGAAGCCTTGATTCAATAGAAAATAATACAGCTGCTACACAGCTTCTTTAAAAGAAAGAGACCTTTCAGGGTAAGGGTAATCTAGGTCAATCAGCAATTCTACAAGGACACAAGAGAGACTTTTAAAGGGCAGTTTTGTATAAGGTTAATCTATGTGGGAGTCTAAGGTACATTCAAATGTAAAATACTAAGACATTTAGGATAGCTGCCTGGAAAAGTCAAGCCACGATGGATGGTAATTTGATAGAGCTGATAAGAGACTTTTTTCTTTCTAATCCAATGCTAACACACTCTTAGTTTTCAAAGTACATCAAGTGAAAACGTATATTACTATTCAGGAACTTAAACTAAATTGAAAACCAGCCAATTCTCAAGTGTGCATATTAAGGCTATTATGTACTCCAAGGATATTGCTAATGAACTTTCAAAGTGTAATCATTTCAGGGTCTTGCCATAGCCTTGGTTTATGTATACATAGTTATTTAAAACCCATACAAATGCTATGTAAGACATTCTAAAAAGGTATCCTCACTGCAAATTATTTAAAAAGTGTACATGAGCAAACATCCTCTCTGTGCACTAAACCTAACATTATGTCCATTTGAAAAAAGGAAAGGAAATGAAAATATTGCTTACAAATGACCTTATTATGTAATTTTGTCAGATTACTGTTTCATAAAAGAAAGAACCATAATATTGAAGCACGTAACATTAGGAAAATTATGAAGAATTTATCTAATGTTGATTCATATTTCCGATTTGAAGATCTGAAGAAATTATTATGGGCTTCCCCTTATGCTGCAGGATTTGCTTCTTTGCAAAAGCAGGAGCTGCTTCTTCCCTGAAGCTTTGTCTGAACACAAAGTACCTGCTCTGACAGATTGATGTTGTGAATATATATGTATGTTAAGTACTTTGAGAAATTTAATAGAGCATAAGAAAGAGAATCATCTAAGAGCCTCCAATCTTATTAGGAAAATAAGAAGCATGAGCTAAAAATGGTAGTATGAGTGAAAAACCTCTATTTTTATAACCTACATCTGTATTTCTATTTCTTTTGATAGAGAATTAGCAAACTAACTCAACAATAAAATAAATTCAATTTGACCAATTAAAATGTATATTTTTCAACTAGGAAAGAGTTAACAAATATAACTGGAAAAATATTCACAAGATATAGTTCAATGAAATAGTATAAATTTATTTATCTAAAATTATATACTTGAACTCTGTCCGTGCCTGCTTTCTCATCTAGGAAATGGGATAATAATGGTATCTACCACGCAGAGTTTTTGTGAGAATAAATGAATTAACTAGTGCTAAGGAACTTATATACAATGCCTGGCATACAGTACATTTAAAAAAAAAATTATTTATTTATGCCATGAACTAATAGAAACTTATTTTTAATAAAGGGTTTAAACCAAAATAAAACCAAAATAAAATGATACAAGATAGCTTTGCTTCTACAAAAACAAGTTTTGCTTTTTCCACAATTTCCTTTAGTTTCCTTGATTGTTATTTCTAATTACTGAAGAATTTTACGTTTGGGTACAACTACATTTTTTTTTTTTTTACAACTTTATTGGAGTATAATGCTTTACAATGGTGTATTAGTTTCTGCTTTGTAACAAAGTGAATCAGCTATATGTACACATATATCCCCATATCCTCTCCCTCTGTGCCTCCATCCCACCCTCCCAATCCCACCCCTCTAGGTGGTCACACAGCACTGAGCTGATCTCCCTGTGCTATGCAGCTGCTTCCCACTAGCTATCTATTTTACATTTGGTAGCATATACATGTCAATGCTACTCTCTCACTTCGTCCCAGCTTCCCCTCCTCTCCCCATGTCCTCAAGTCCATTCTCTATGTCTGCATCTTTATTCCTGTGCTGCCCCTAGGTTCATCGGAACCATTTTTTTCTTTTTTAGATTCCATATATATGTGTTAGCATACAGTATTTGTTTTTCTCTTTCTGACTTACTTCACTCTGTATGACAGATTCTAGGTCCATCCACCTCACTACAAATAACACAGTTTCATTTCTTTCTATGGCTGAGTAGTATTCCATTGTATATATGTGCCACATCTTCTTTATCTATTCATCTGTCGATGTACGCTTAGTTGCTTCGATGTCCTGGCTATTGTAAATAGTGCTGCAAAGGACATTGTGGTACATGTCTCTTTTTGAATTATGGTTTTCTCAGGGTATATGCCCAGTAGTGGGATTGCTGGGTCATATGATAGATGTATTTTTAGTTTTTTAAGGAACTTCCATAGTTTTCTCCATAGTGGCTGCATCAATTTACATTCCCACAAACAGTGCAAGAGGGTTCCCTTTTCTCCACACACTCTCCAGCATTTATTATTTGTAGATTTTTTGATAATGGCCATTCTGACTGGTATGAGGTTATACCTCATTAAATCAATCAATGTGACATACCATATTAACAAATTGAAGGAGAAAAACCATATGAAAATCTTAATAGATGCAGAAAAAGCTTTTGACAAAATTCAACAACCATTTATGATGAAAAACTCTCCAGAAAGTGGACATAGAGGGAATCTACCTCAACATAATAAAGGCCATATACGACAAACCCACAGCAAACATCATTCTCAATGGTGACAAACTGAAAGCATTTCCTCTAAGATCAGGAACAAGACAAGTGTGCCCACTCTCACCACTATACTCAACACAGTTTTGGAAGTTTTAGCCACGGCAACCATAAAAGAAAAAGATACAAAAGGAATTCAGGGCTTCCCTGGTGGCGCAGTGGTTGGGAGTCCGCCTGCCGATGCAGGGGACACGGGTTCGTGCCCCGGTCCGGGAGGATTCCGCATGCCGCGGAGCGGCTGGGCCCGTGAGCCATGGCCGCTGAGCCTGTGTGTCCGGAGCCTGTGCTCTGCAACGGGAGAGGCCACAACAGTTAGAGGCCCGCGTACCGCAAAAAAAAAAAAAAAAAAAAAAAGGAATCCAAATTGGAAAAGAAGAAGTAAGACTGTCACTGTTTGCAGATGATGTGACAGTATACATAAAGATTCCTAAAGATGCTACCAGAAAACTACTAGAGCTAATCAATGAATTTGATGAAGTAGTAGGATACAAAATTAATGCACCGAAATCTCTTGCATTCCTATATACTAACAATGAAAACCCTGAAAGAGAAATTAAGGAAACACTCCCATTTACTGCTGCAACAAAAAGAATAAAATACCTAGGAATAAACCAACCTAAGAAGACAAAAGACCTGTATACAGAGAACTATAAGATACTGATGAAAGAAATCAAAGACATTACAAACAGATAGAGAGATACACCATGTTCTTGGATTGGAAGAATCAACATTATGAAAATGACTATACTACACAAAGCAATCTACAGATTGAACACCATCCCTGTCAAACTACCAATGGCATTTGCCACTGAACTAGAACAAAAAAATTTACAATTCGTATGGAAACACAGAAGACCCCGAATAGCCAAAGCAATCTTGAGAAAGAAAAATCAAGCTGGAGGAATCAGGCCCCCTGACTTCAGACTATAGTACAAAGCTACAGTAATCAAGACAGCATGGTACTGGCACAAAAACAGAAATATAGATCAATGGAACAGGATAGAAAGCCCAGAGATAAACCCACGCACATATGGTCACCTTACCTTTGATAAGGAGGCAAGTATATACAATGGAGAAAAGGCAGCCTCTTCAATAAGTGGTGCTGAGAAAACTGGACAGCTACATGTAAAAGAATGAAATTAGAACACTTCCTAACACCATACACCAAAATAAACTCGAAATGGATTAAAGACTTAAATGTATGGCCAGACACTATAAAACTCTTAGAGGAAAACATAGGCAGAACACTCTATGACATAAATCACAGCAAGATCCTTTTTGACGCACCTCCTAGAGTAATGGAAATAAAGACAAAAATAAACAAATGGGACCTAATGAAACTTCAAAGCTTTTGCACAGCAAAGGAAACCATAAACAAGATGAAAAGACAACCCTCAGCATGGGAGAAAATATTTGCAAATGAATCAAGGGACAAAGGATTAATCTCCAAAATGTACAAGCAACTCATACAGTTCAATATCAATAAAACAAACAACCCAATCCAAAAACGGGTGGGAGACCTAAACAAACATTTCTCCAAAGAAGATATACAGATTGCCAAAAAACACATGAAAGGATGCTCAACATCACTAATCATTAGAGAAATGCAAATCAAAACTAAAGTACATTTTAAATGAGTATTTTCCTTAGGGAATGGGCTTATGGTGGCATTGTGAGGTACAGATTTTGATTTGGAACTCTCTGTGGAGTCCTTTTCTGGTTTTCTGAAAGCAGGAAGATGTGGTGAATCTCTGAAGAAATGAACTAATGGGCCCCAAGGATCTGGGCTTGCTCTTTCTATGCCCAAGGTAGGTACTGGAGCACCAATACCATGAACTTGAAAGTATCATGAGCATTAGTACATTGGGCATAATGATAGTATCCAGATAGCTATGAAAGGAGGACCTCCTTGAGGCCTTGGCACTATTTAAACCACCAGAATTCAGGTATCAAGACACAGTGGGGGTGGCATGGGGGGTGGGTTATGGACCTTGGTGGCAGAACTCCAAGAATGACTGAGTCAAAATTCCCTGTCAAGCCAATGAAATAAAGGCCAGGAGTAGAAGTTAGTTTAGAGATAGTAAAGAAATGTATATTTCTTGCCTATCCATGTTGGTGGGATGAGCTTCATATCCACTAAAATTATTATTATTTTTATCACCCTCCTTTTTATCTAGCTAGCCACTAACTCTGATCTGCACTTTTGAGGACTCCTGAGGTAGAGGACTTATGCTGAAGTCTAGGAGACAGAGCCAAATGATAGACACCAAAAAAGTATAGGATTAAGGCATTGTTAAGTTCCATACATATTTGTGCTAAAGGAGTCCTTTGTTTCCTCCATTTTCTCATCAGAGAGAAGAATGAACATAGAAGTGCACAAAAAACCCCAGAGATCTGGGGGTGTAGCCCTGAGGGACTTACTTCAAGCAAGACATTTCTTTGTAATCATCTGTTATGTGCCAAAAATATACATGAATCTTACATTCTACTACACAAAATATTCAAGCCTGTTTAATGTGAGAATTAAGTTCCTCCCACATACTTACTACCCTAGATTTTCATGTTAAAGGATTTCCAGGAAATGTGCTTATCCTGTGGATTTGTGTACTGTTTGGCACATGGTGGTGGGGTTTCCTTAATGGCAATCATACCCCACTTTGAGAAGCATGTCCTTTATTTTTCTCTTAAAAATACTCATTAAACGATTTTTTTTTTTAGATTATAGAAACAGTACATGGTAACAGTTAGCAAGCTGAAAAACATTTTTTAAAGTACCAAACATGACATAAAACAAAAAACTCAAATGGAAAGTCATGGCTGATGTGGAGAAAAGTCCATGATCCAGAGAAAAGTCACGGTTGACATTTTTGCATGCAATCATTTTAAAAAATGTTTGTGTGTATAATTCTATGAGATTTTTTCATGTGTACAGGTTCCTGTTACCACCACTGCAACCAACAAACAAAGCTGTTCCATCACTACAAAGGAACTCCTTCATGTTGCCACTTTGTAGTCATCCCCCCGCCCCTTTCCCCATTACCCTGGCAACCCCATACTCGATCTCTATCTCTATAATTGTGCCATTTCAGTGATCATTACAATATGCAACTTTATGATACTTTTTTTTAACTCAGTATAATGAATGCCCTTATGATCCATCCAAATTGTTGCATGTATGAAAAGTTTGTTCCTTTTTATTGCTGAGTAGTATTGGCATGGATGTACCACAGTTTGTTTAACTATTTGTCCACTGAAGGACACGTGAGTTGTTTCCAATTTGGGGCTATTACAAATAAAACTGCTATGAACATTCATATACAGGTTTTTGTGTTAACATAAGTTTTCTTCTCTCTAAGCTAAATGCCTAGAAGTATATTTTTGGGTGTGGTAATTATCCATTTATATTTTTTAAAGAAACCGCCAGACTGATTTCTAGAGTGGCTGTACCATTTTACACACCTGCCAGCAACATACAAGAGCTTTAGTATCTTCATATCCTTGACAACATTTGGTATTATCTTTTATTTTAGCTGTCCCAGTAGATGTGTAATGGTATCTCACTGAGGTTTTAGTTTGCATTTCCCTAATGGCTAATGATGTTGAACATCTTTTTAATGTGATTATTTGGTATTCATATATATTCTTTAGTATTTTGACTATCTTTCAATTGAATTAACTATTTTCTTATTATTGAGTTTAGAGAAGTCTCTATATATTATGAATACAAGTATTTTGCTGGCTATAGGATTTGGAAAAATTTCTCCCAATCAGTGACTTGTCTTTTATCCTCTTAACACAGTCATTCACAGAGCAAAAGTTATGAATTTTGATGAAATCCAATTTATCCAATTATTTTTTCTTTTCTGGATGTTTTTGCTGTTTTGTCTAAGAAATCTTTACCTAATTCTAGGTCATAAAGATTTCCTCTACATTATTTTCTAAGTTTTATAGCTTCATATTTTACATTTAGATCTATAATTCATTTTGAGCTAATAATTTGTTATAACATATTAGTTTTGAGTTCCATTTTTTGGATTATGGGTGTCCAAATGTTCCAGCACCATTTGTTAAAGAGAGTCTTCTGCACTTCCGTTAAAAATCAGTTGGGTATATTTATGCGCATCTATTTCTGGATTCAGAGCACGATTGTGATAAAATTATTTAATCATCACCAGTACACACTGTATCTAGAAAACCTCATTTTGTATAGATTTAAAATATTTTTCTTATTACTAGTATACATTTTTTTCTAAGAAAATAATATACTTAAAAATATCACAAAGACAATTTTCGGACTGACCGTACAAATCACAGTATGACTTCTATCAGTAATTCTTTAACTAGCCAATTGTTCTGATGAAATAAAATATGATTCAACTTATTTACAACTTCTGTCTTTGTGCTTTTCTGTATTTTACAAATTTTCTGCAATAATAATGTATTACTTTTGTAAAATAGAGAGAAATCAATATTTAAAAATAAATGCTAGCATTTAGTTGGAAAACTAACCTTCTAAATTGAAATAAAAATGAGAGATTGCAAATAAAATAAATCACTTTGTAACTCCACTAAATTAGTAGGGTCGGGGCTTGATTTATTCTCTCTCTTTCCTTCCCTCTCCCTAAGTTTTATTGAACACCAACCATAATCAAAGCATTTCCCTGGGTTCTGTGGGACAAAAGATGCAAAGGCCTGATAGTTCTGAGAGGTTCCAAACTAAAAGGTTCTTTCACTGTAAATTCAGAATGATTTTTTTCTCTTTCAAATTTTTTAGGGATGGCAGACAAGCATTTAAAACTACATTGGAAGAAAAGCATTGAAGGGACAAGGGGAGACTACAGTTTTGTATGCAGCCATTAGTGACTGAATGTGGTGATTAAAGGATCATTTAAAAAATACTGAAGTTCAACAACCATATTATTTTCTGTTCAGCCTCTATTCATGATAACTCTTAAATGTTTGAATATCACCATTAGCTAGTGACTGTAATATCTACCTTCCATGAAAAAGTAAAAACAAGTTAATCAGATTAACACTGATTCATAATAAGTTTTAATTGCTGACTAATCTAATAGAGAAACATTTTTCCCTGTACTACATCTCAATTATATGCTGTCAATTCCCATGACTTTAATTTTGACAGCCCCTCCCCCCACACACAAACAAACAAAATTAAAAAATATTAAAGTGTCGCCAGACAGGAGTAAACCAGTCTCGGAGCATGACCTAAAGCACACTCTATAAGCATCAAACTCCTTTCAAGTCTTTTATTTTTTCCTAAAATCTAATGATATTCCGTTTACTCTGCTGATATAAAAAGATGTCCCTTTATGACCTTTTGCTAACTTAACCTCTTTTTAAAATATATACAGCATATGTTATCAATAAATTGTACAAATAAAATTAATGGATTGTGACTTCAATGGAACTAGTAGTAATAACAAACCACTACTACCATTATAACTACTACTAATAATCATTATTAACATTATTGCCTTAGACTTAGTCTGTGCTATTCTAAATTTATTACCCATTTTAATTTTCACAAAACTATCTATGGTAGGTAGTATTTAGAAATTGGAAATTGAGCCTCAGTTTCTACATCTGAAAAATGGGATGATAGCAGAACTCACCACATTGACTGTTATGAGGTTAAATGAGATTGCACATTTAAAGTGTTTATTGGAATGACAGGCAAAATAGTAAGCCCTCAGTAAGTATTGAGAATTGCATAAGTCCAGAAGTGCTGTGGCTACAAGCATTTTGAGTGTGAGAACACATTTTAATGTCAACACATTTTCTGAACCTAATTTTATTTAGGCCCATTAAATAGTAATTTTAGCATCTATCAACTGAGAAAATATTTCAAAGCAGAGCTCTGAATTCAATGATGCTTTAAAATAAATTTGTATCTTAATTACTATAATAAAATCTGCATGCACCTGAAAAACAGCAGTGAATATTTATTGTTTCCAGGCAATGGTTGGAACAATGTGAGAACTGAATACAAGAACCTCATATCCCTATTTGTCAGAGGTGGGACGCTCTGTTCACTGCAGTGAAAGGTTCTATACTGGGCAACTCTGTTGAGTGGAGCCGCTGGACCTAAGCTCTCCCCTCAGTGCCTGTAGCCTGTTTAGTTTAGTCATAGGACCTACAGGCTCTATTTTGCTTCAAATGGCCTCCCAAAGCCTGGTCCTTTGTACTCAGTCAGCCTCTTTCCTGGCTGGACTCTGCTTCAAAAAAGACCTGGTCTGTAACTCTGCAGCTCAATAAAAACAGGAAAACACTATAGATGCACATTGGTTCACCACCAGGCAGAACAGAATGCTAGTGAAGAGCACAAATCCTGATGTCAGGTAGAGCTCAGGTTGAATTCTGACACTCACTCTGTGACCAGGGGGAAACTGTAATCTCTCTGGGTCTCAGTTTCCTTATGAATGTAATGTGGATAATTCCTCACTCATAGGGCTAGTGTGAAGCTTCAGTGAGATAAGTTATGCAAAGCTCTCAAACACAATGCCTGGTATATAATAAGCCCTCAATAGTAGTAGCTGATTTTACACTTATAAAAACAGGAACTAGCTCAGCAGGACATATGCTTCATGAAATGCACAGTACTTGAAAACACATTATACACTCTTTGAATGGAGTATAAAGTATTTATAAATACATGAAAATTGATGTGAAGTCAGAATGGTATGATTCCAACATACCCTCACACTGAAAGAAATAGAGCAATGGTTATTTTGGAATCCTATTGAGTGGAAAGAGGAAATCTGTGAAGAAGAGACTTTTTTTTAACCATATTCTTTACAAACTTTCTGAACAAGAGTGACCTAGTAAAAGGCTTCCCTTTGTTGACTTATTTAAACTCAAATAGTGGATATAACTGAGAAGAATGTGGCTAATTTCTAAGCAGTGCAAAACAATTCAAGGAAAGAAGTGCTCCATGGAATAGCAACTTGTCTTCAGAGCACAAGAAGAGTTAACAGGTTTCTGATGCTCATTATAGAAAATATGTAAATTACTGAGAACATTTTAATAGAGAAATTTGTTATGAGGTCACTCAGTACTGTAATAGATGAAGTAATCACAAGGATATCTTAGTAAAGGAATCGTTCCTTCATGCCATTTTTTTTCTTGGAGAATCTAGTTACAAGTTCAAGAGGACAATGCAGGCTTTTTCCATTCTCTTTAAAGGGCACATATACTGCATAGCAATAAAATAACCTAATGAACCCCTAGAGGAAAATACATCATGAAACTAAAAACTAAGGAGAGCAAGGACTAATTTCTCATTCCCTACTGTTATCTAGATTGTGTAATGAACAAAGAAAGTTCATATAAGTAGAACAAGCAAGTTTTCAGCTGAGATAAATCTTCACCCAGTACAATAGATGTGCCTGGGCCATTTCAAAATTCATCTCTATCACACGCAAAATACTAAAATTTGTAATTTTATTTTTAAAAATATCCTGACAACAGATATAACTAGAAAAGTTGTTTTGGCAATTTAATAAAAGACAGCATATATTTATTTCTATCTCCTACCATTACCCATTATTTCTGTCATATGTTACTGCCATATATGTTACCAATCATTCTCATCAGGTGTTGCTGCTATATTTTGGTATTCAGACTCACTTAAATCAACTCTCTATTGCTGCAATAATATTGTTCTGTGAAATACAAGTGATGGTGACTTCTAAAACACAGTGCAGACAGAACATTAACCAAGAAAAGACACACTCCATAGTGATGAGGACTCATTTCTCCACTGAGAGCAGCTAATAAAACAGCTGGAAAAAAATACAGCAACAACAACAAAACAACGTTGGTAATAAATATACTCAGGAAAGAGTATATTTTGAGTTGCACAGTATTTGCTGTTCTGAAAAGTATATCCAACACCTAAAAGGATAATAATTATGAGGGAAATAATGCTTAACACTTTATAAAACCCTTTTCAAAATTTAACCATATTTAACCAATGTGGGAACCATATAGTATGTGTAGCTTCCACTAAGTCTCACACAACAGACGAATATCTTGGACTAGCTTCCCATCCACAAGTCCTTAGCTTTTCCCACTCTACAATCAAATTCACAGAAACAGGGCAACTTTAGTATCCCATCATTGTAAATAATAGAACTTGCCCCGTATACCCACAATGGAATAACACGTTTAAGTTTTTGCCAACCTCAGATTCTCTATGTGACACATATTTACCACCCTCTCTTCTTCCCTGCAGGGTAGAGTCGGGATGAATCATCAATGAGTTGTGTGGAAGGCACAAGTCTCCTCTACAACACAGTTCTAACTACCCAAAAAGGAAGGAAAAATATTTCTTAAAACTAACAGGAAAAGCTCTACTTCACCTGAGAAACTGAATATGAATGCCTTCTCTCTGAAAAATGCTGATTATAGAAATGATTAGTCTCCCATTTCTAGACTTCAAGGATATGCAAGGCAAAACCTGCCACAAAACTGGCTCTCTACATGGCTGGCCTGTCTATGCTCTCTTTTGCTGGTTTTGTCAAACCTCATCTTCTAATCCATAGCTTCACTTGTCTTTTATCTTTTAATGTTTGCATTCCCATTGTCAAATAGGTATTTCTACTGTAAGGTGTCTCAAATCTTGTCTATATGTATAAATCCTCCCTATACAGTACATCAAACACGAAAACCTCAGCCCTGTGTGCTATTCCCAACCTCCCATGCCCACCGCCACCAGAGATGTACAACTCTGGCCTCAGCTACGCAGCAGTGACCATCACCAATTGGTGGTACTGGAATCTCAAACCTGCAGTCAGGTCTCCTCTTGGCTGCTTTTTAGTTTTAGGCTTTTGGTGAAATCCCTTCCTCTCTCTCTCTGCACGACTTCTTGGTTAAAATGTTAGAGTTCAGTTCTATGATATCCAAGAGGTTTTTCCAACAGAAAATAACCTCAGGTAAGCACTGCATATGAGGGGGAAAACAACTGTTACTAATTAAAGCATATCCTCCAGAGGCTGTGAGAGCAAACGACTCACAAATGTAGTTTAACTATAAATGTAGTTTAAATTTTGCTTGCAAATGATTCTGCCTGGTTAAAGCACGATTCTACATGGTTTAAATGTACTTTTTCTTTTCTTTTTTACAAAAAGGGACTAGAAAGAAGTCCCTCAGTGAGTGAGCATTTTCTCCTCATTTAAACTAAAATGCACTTCCCCCACCAGCCCGTACCAAACCAGCTAGAACTGGTCTTGTTGCTCCTGGTGATCAAATCCTTCCATTTGTTTCAGGTGAGTGGTTTTATCAGGAGACATTGGATGGCAGCAAAAAGCTTTTGCTGGGTGGACGGAGATTTCCAAGGGATTGCAACATGGATTTAAAGGTCTGCTCTAATAATAACACAGAATTTCCACATGGACATTTTATAAACCATATGACAATCACTTTCCATCAGTGTTTCCCACAGAGGACTTAGGAAATAAGAAAGCATGAGGTCAAACAGACAAGTATTGTCCGTTCAGAAATTCAGAATACTATTCAGGGTAGTCAGTGTGATAGGCCATGTAACGAAGGTATATAATGAGACAATGACAAGTTAAACATATTTTACTTATAATCAATAGACAAAGTGCCCAAAACAGCAAATGCTGTTAATGGAACACACACACACGACCCCCAAACAAACAAAAACCATGCACATCTCTTCCGTTTCTTGGACTACAGAGCTCTGGATATGCTTATTATGTAATGGAAATAATATAAAGAGTAGAGCTGACAAGAAGTTCTGAGATGAAAATTTTTTTTTTTTTTTTTTTTTTTGCGGTATGCGGGCCTCTCACTGCTGTGGCCCCTCCCGTTGTGGAGCACAGGCTCCGGACACGCAGGCTCAGTGGCCATGGCTCACGGGCCCAGCCGCTCCACGGCATGTGGGATCTTCCCGGACCGGGGCACGAACCCATGTCCCCTGCATCGGCAGGCGGACTCTCAACCACCGCGCCACCAGGGAAGCCCTGAGATGAAAATTTTGAGGGCTCTAGCAAATTAAAAAAGCTGAAGAAATATAAATTGTCCTGTATACATAACTATTTACAAGCATGATGATAAAAGAACTTGGGACTGACATGAGGTTTTAAATTCACCTTTGAGACTTAGGGCATCCTAAACTCTGTCCAGTTTCTCATTACAATGACTCCATCAACGTAATAGAAAAAAAGTCCATATTCTTGCTGAAAACTAGTTAAAGATCTTTCTTTTTTTTTTTTAATATAGGGACCTTCACTTTATTCATTCATCCTTTTTAAAAATTTTATTTTTTAAGACTATTTTTTTAGAGTAGTTTTAGGTTCACAGCAAAATTAAGAGGAAGGTAGAGAGACTTCCCATATTCCCTCACCCCACACATGCATAGCCTCTCTCATTACCAACATCCCCCAGCAGAGTGATACATTTGTTACAGTTGGTGAACCTACAATGACATGTAATAACCACCCAAAGTCCATAGCTTACAATAGGGTTACTCTTCGGCTTCTACATCTATGAGTTTGGACGAATGTATAATGAATGACATATTTCCATCATTATAATATCAAACAATATTTTCATGGCCCTAAAAATCCTCTATGCTTTGCTTATTCAACTCCCCACTCCCGGCCCTGATCTTTTTATTGTCTCCAGAGTTTTACCTTTTCCAGAATGTTATATAGTTGGAATTCTACATTATGTAGCCTTTGCAAATTGGCTTCTTTCACTTAGTAATAAGCATTTAAGTCTCCTCCATTTCTTTTCATGGCTTGATAGCTCTCTTTTTTTTCCTAGTGCCGAATAACATTCCATTGTATGGATGTACTACAGTTTATTTATCCATCCACCTAGTGAAACATCCTGGTTGCTTTTAAGTTTTGGCAATTATGAACAAAAGCTGCTGTAAACATCTTTGTGCAGGTTTTTGTGTGAACATAAGTTTTCAACTCCTTGGGGTAAATACCAAAGAGCACAATTGCTGCACTGTATGGTAAGAATATGCTTAGTATTGTAAGAAACCACCAAACTGTCTTCCAAACTAGCTTTACCAGTTTGTGTTCATGCCATCAGTAAATGAGGGTTTCTGTTGCTCCATATTCTCACCAACATTTGGTGTTATCACTGTTCCAGATTTTGGCCTTTCTAATGGATATGTAATGGTATCTCAGTGTTTTTTTTGTTTGTGTGTGTGTGTGGTATGCGGGCCTCTCACTGTTGTGGCCTCTCCCGTTGCGGAGCACAGGCTCCGGACACGCAGGCCCAGCGGCCATGGCTCACGGGCCCAGCCGCTCCATGGCATGTGGGATCCTCCCGAACCGGGGCACGAACCCGTGTCCCCTGCCATCGGCAGGAAGACTCCCAACCACTGCGCCACCAGGGAAGCCCTCGGTGTTGTTTTAATCTGCTGTATGATGTGGATCATCTTCTCATATGCTTATTTGCCATCTGTACATCTTCTTTGGTGAGGGAGATGTCTGTTAAGGTATTTGGCCCATTTTTTAATTGGGTGGATTTCTTACTGTTACAAGAATTTTTATTTTGGGTAGCAGTTTTTTCAGATGTGTCTTTTGCAAATATATATTTTTTCCCAATCTAAAGATTGTCTTCTAATTCTCTTGATTATTTGTCTCTCCCAGAATAGAAGTTTTTAATTTTAATGAAGTCCACGTTATCAGTTATTTCTTTCATAGAACACGTCTTTGGTACTGTATCTAAAAAGTCACTGCCATACCCAAAGGCAACTGGGTCTTCTCCTTTGTTATCTCCTAAGAGTGTTATAGTTTTGCATTATACTTTTAGGTCTGTGATCCATTCTGAGTTAATTTTGGTGAAGTATGTGAGGTCTATGTCTAGGTTCATTTTTTTGCATGTGGTTTTCAAGTTATTCCAACATCATTTTTTGAAGATTCTACCTTTGCCGAATTTATTGCCTTTGCTCCTTTTTCAAAGGTTATTTGACTATATTTACGTGGGTGTATTTCTGAGCTCACTATTCTGTTCCATTGTTTGTCTTTTTCGCTAATACCACATTATCTTGATCACTGTAGCTTTATAGAATGTTTTGAAGTTGGCTAGTCAGTCTTCCAACTTTGTTCTTTTTCTTCAATATTGTGTTGGCTCTTCTGGTTCTTTTGCCTCTCAATATAGACTTTAGAATCCATTTATTAATATCCAAAACATAACTTTCTAGAATTTGGATTTGGATTGCATTGAATCTATAGGTCAAATTTGGAAGAACTGACATTTTGACAATATTGATTCTTCCATCGATGAACATGGACTATCTATCTATATATTTAGTTCCTCTTTGATTTTGTTCATCAGAGTTCTGTAGTTTTCCTCATAAAGATTTTGTACCTATTTTGTTAGATTTATTTATACCTAAGTATTTCATTTGGCCGGGGGGTAATGTACATGGTATTTTGTTATTAAATTCAAATTCCACTTGTTCATTGTTGGTATATAGGAAAGCAATTGACTTATGTTTATTAACCTGGTATCTTACAACCTTACTATAATCACTGATTAATTCCAGGACTTTTTTGGTTGGTTCTTCCTGATTTTCTACACAGATGATCGTATCATCTGCAAACAAAGACAGTTTTATGTCTTACTTCCCAATATGCACCTTTCTTTCCTTTTCTTGCCTTATTGCATTAGCAAGGACTTCAAAGATCTTTCTGATGTACCTTAATTCTTGAGGCATTAGATAAGAAATGGTGCAGGTGACAAACAAGTGGAGGGAGTACGGGCCTTGGCTTCCCACTGTTTCTGTGGAACACAAGGAGTTTCCCTTGCCATTACCTGTAGGGGATGGGAGTCACTGAGAGGCTCACAGCCAACACTGAGTCTACAGTTTCTAAGAACTGTCTGGCAAGCTAACCAGGAGACATTGCAAATAAAATGTGTCCATCAGGCATCAAGGAGGAATAAGCATTTCTGACTCAACTGTGTTAAGGAAGTCAAAACTAAATATTTCAAAATTTCTAAAATTTTCAGCCAAGGGATTAAAACTGCAAATTTTTCAAGATTTCAAAAAGAAATTTTCCCTGGGGTGGGGGGAAGATTCTCCAACAACTGCTAATGTCTCCTCCTGCCTATATCCCTATTCTCAGCTCTGTAAACTACTGGGACCCTCTAGTCTGTCAAAGAAAGTCTGCAATAAATGTAAATAAACATGAAGTATCTACATTGATTTATAACCAAAAAAATGACAGAAAAATGACCATAAATAATTCTTGACAGATTCAATTTCATTGCTAAAGACAACCTAGATATTGTTCTGTAAGGATGAGTAGATAGAAAAATCACCAGAGAAAATGAAGAATCTCAGTAGTTCAAAAGAAGGGATCAAATGAACATTAAGAAGAAATGTTCCTCGGTGAAACAAAGGTACCCAAGAAGCTGGAGAGAACTTTATCAACACTCTAAATAGTAAAACCTAAACTAAAATAGGAAAACACACAATCAATAGCAGGCAGTGATTAACTAGGAGGAATCTAAAAACAATCATAGCAATAAAAGTATGTTACATATATTTACAAAGAGGTCACAGTAGAGGAAGCTACCAGCAGATTTGAAGTTTCTAAAGTTGAGAATCAATGAATTAAGATATGAGATCAAGGATCAACAGAAAGTAAAAACTGGGAAGTTAGACTAAGAGATAGAAATCATGAGAATACAATGAAATGCATGGAAATGATATCAAAGAGCTCCAATAAACATGCAATAGAAAATTAAAAGATGGGGACCTTATCTCTGATTTGGGGAAAGAGTCAAAGAGAGTCACCAAGAACTTGGCAGAATCAATGCAAAAGGACCTTTACCTGGATATGGTGAAATTCCAAATTTATAAGATGTAGTAAAAAATCTACAAGCACCTAAAAAGGGGAAAATATACATATTATATTGTATATTATAACATATATTTTTTAACCTAAAATAAAATAGAATTAGATGGAAAGCAATCTTCTCAACTACTCTGAAGAAGATAATGAAGCAATGTTTGCAGATTTCTGAGGTAAAAGGAATACAAAAGAAATATGCACCCAGTAAAAGCATGGTTCATTTGAGAGAGGAAAAGGAAGGCATTTTCAGATCTGCAGCATTCAGACTATGTACTATTCATGTGTCCTTCTGATGAAATAATGCATGAAACCCATTTGGAAAGGTATTCCAATCAACCAGTCAATGAAAGCAAGTTTCAAGAAAGGGAAGATACCACATACAATGATGAGAAAACAAAACCAATAATAATTAGAAATTCTTAGTGCCTGGTACATGGAAACAACACATATTACTTAAATCCATGAAGCCTGTACAAACAATTAATAATCTGGTGTTTGAGCCTAATGTTCATGCAAAGACATAATTCCTGAAGTAGATGTATATATGAAAAAGAAAAAAAGAACAAAACCTTCGGGTTATTTCAGTGATACATGGGAAGATAGGAAGGTATTAGCTTGCTAAATTATTCATCTTACCAAAGGAAAATCGACTGATATATTTTCTTTCTTGAAATTGATAAAGGAATATGCAAATAAATATTTAAACTTTTAAAAGGTAATGGCATATAGAATAGAATTAGAATGTAAAATCTCCAAGTCATGGGGCTGGCAAGATAGGGGTGGCAGGCCATGAAAGACCAAGAACACTTGGTCATCATAGAAAAGGTTAGGACGTTAAAAGAAGAAAATCCTAAGAAGTCATAATAATAAATAACATTAAATTAGATAAGAGGAATGAGATCAAAATATCAGTTATCACAATACAGGTGACTAGTTTAAATTTCCCTTTTTAAAGACAAATAAATTCAGTTTATGATCAAAAGAAAATTTTAGCCATTTGATATTAGCAAGAATCATGCCTCAAACAAAATAGTATTTTGAAAAGAGTAACAGTAGAGATGTGGAAATATGTGTCAGGCAAATGCAAAGTAAAGAGTGAGAAATACTAATATCAAAAAACAGAACTCACAACTAAGATTTTTATATTTTACTGTAAAACCAATAAACCATAATACAGATATAAGCCATGGACCTTTATGCACATGGCAGAAACATAAAAAGTTTAAAACTATTTAGAAGCTATCTAGAAAAAGATAAAATTAAAAATTGTAAGGGGAGTTTAACACACAGTTTTAAGACAAACATCAATTATTCAAAACATAAATTGGTATTCACAGTATCTAACAAGCTTGATTTAGTATATACTATATATTGAAGCTTGAACCCTATAAAAATGATTATACACTGTGTTCCATATATATATATATATATATATATATATATATATATATATATATATATGGTATATTTAGAAAATAATTACGTTAGGCCTAAAAATAAAAAATTCTAATAAAGTAAAATTTTAAATTATTAGTAACACAAGAATAATTAGTAATATTTTAAAAATTATTAATTAATTCCTCTGTGGATGATAATATCAAAAAAAAAAATACAACCCCCCAAAAAGTTAACCATAATGAAAATGGGATTTGGTCAAAGTGGTACTCGAAAAATATATATATAAACTTAAATGCATTATGTTTAAATAAGAAAAAATTTAATTCCTCAACTAAGCATTTATTATACTTAAGAAATACAAAAATAATGAAAATGAAATACTTTAAAATGTATTTAAGAAGGAATTATTTACCAGCACAACAGGAAGAATAAAATACCTAGGAATAAACCTACCTAAGGAGGCAAAAGACTTGTACTCAGAAAACTATAAAAGACTGATTAAAGAAATCAAAGATGACATAAACACATGGAGAAATATACCATGTTCTTGGATTGGAAGAATCAATATTGTGCAAATGACTATACTACCCAAAGCAATCTACATATTCAGTGCAATCCCTATCAAACTACCAATGGCATTCTTCACAGAACTAGAACAAAAAGTTTTACAATTTGTGTGGAAACACAAAAGATCCCGAATAGCCAAAGCAATATTGACAAAGAAAAACGGAGCTGGAGGAATCTGGTGCCCCAAATTCAAACTATACTACAAAGCTACAGTAATCAAGACAATATGGTACTGGCACAAAAACAGAACTATAGATCAATGGTACAGGATAAGAAAGCCCAGAGATAAACCCACACACATATGGTCACCTAATTTATGACAAAGGAGGTAAGAAGATACAATGGAGAAAAGACAGCATTTTCAATAAGCGGTGCAGGGAAAACTGGACAGCTACATGTAAAAGAATGAAATTAGAACACTCCCTAACACCATACACAAAAATAAACTCAAAATGGATTAAAGACCTACGTGTAAGACTGGACACTATAAAACTCTTAGAGGAAAACATATGAGAAACACACTCTGACATAAACCACAGCAAGATCTTTTTGACCCGCCTCCTAGAGTACTGAAAATAAAAACAAAAATAAACAAATGGGACCTAATGAAACTTAAAAGCTTTTGCACAGCAAAGGAAACCATAAACAAGATGAAAGGACAACCCTCAGAATGGGAGAAAATATTTGCCAAGGAAGCAACGGACAAAGGATTAATCTCCAAAATATACAAACAGCTCATGCAGCTCAATATCAAAAAAACAAACAACCCAATTAAAAAATAGGTGGAAGACCTAAATAGACATTTCACCAAAGAAGACATATAGATGGCCAAGAGGCATAGGAAAAGATGCTCAACATCAGTAATTATTGGAGAAATGCATATCAAAACTACAATGAGGTATCACCTCACACCAGTCAGAATGGCCATCATCAAAAAATCTACAAACAATAAATGCTGGAGAGGGTGTGGAGAAAAGGGAACCCTCTAGCACTGTTGGTGGGAATGTAAATTGATACAGCCACTATGGAGAACAGTATGGAGGTTCCTTAAAAAACTAAAAACAGAACTACTATATGACCCAGCAATCCCACTACTGGGCATATACCCTGAGAAAACCATAATTCAAAAGGACACATGTACCCCAGTGTTCATTGCAGCACTATTTACAATAGCCAGGACATGGAAACAACATAAATATCCAAAGACAGATGAATGGATAAAGAAAATGTCATACATATATATACAATGGAATATTAGTGATAAAAAGGACTGAAATTGGGTCATTTGTAGAGATGTGAATGGACCTAGAATCTGTCATACAGAGTGAAGTAAGCCAGAAAGGGAAAAACAAATATCATATACTAATGTATATATGTGGAATCTAAAAAAATGGTACAGGTTAACCTATCTGTAGGGCAGGAATATAGATGTAGATGTAGACCAGATATGTGGACACAGCAGGGGAAGGGGAGGGTGGGACAAACTGGGAGACATAAATACACTACCATGTGTAAAATAGATAGCTAGTAGGAATCTGCTGTATAGCACGGGGAGCACAGCTCAGTGTTCTGTGACCACGTAGATGGGTTGGATGGTGCGGGTGGGAGGGAGGTCCAAGAGGGAGGGGATATAGTTATACCTAGAGCTGATTCACTTCATTGTACAGCAGAAACTAACAAAACATTGTAAAGCAATTTTACTCCAATAAAAAAATTTTAAAGGCGTTAATAAAGTAACAATTATATAAATAGATTAAACATAGATAAAATAGACAAAAGTAGACTCATAAATACTAAAATTGGTTCTTAAAAAGGCCAATAAAATAGACAATCTCCATAATATTGATTAAAATTAAGGGGGAATATTTAAACATGTATCATTCAAAAAGGAAGAAGCAAAATATTAAAAAAAACTGAAGCTTTAGTAGAATACATTCAATCTTTACTAATATAACATCTGGAAAATTGTTGGCCATGAAAAAATTGAATTATTAAAATATCAGGAAATTCCAGTTAAAATGCAAATGAAATAAACATTACAAAAAAGAAAGAACACTCAAAAAGCTATTCTCTCACAATACAATTATGTAAAGGCCCAGTTAATTTTTCTGATGAGTCCTGTAAAACTTTCAAAGGATGAAGTCCTGGCCAATTTTAATTATATTAGAGCAGGGTGAGGCAAGCTTTTTCTGTAAAAGGTCAGATAATAAATTATAGTGGCTTTGAGGACCATGAAGTCTCTGTTGCAGTTACTCAACTCTGCTGCCATAGGATGAAAGCAGGCCTAGACAGACAACATGTAATCCAATGAGTATGAATGTGTTTCAATATAACTTCATTTACAAAAGCTGATGGTAGGCAGATGTTGCCCTGTAGGTTATAACTTGCCAACTCTTGCCCTAGCATAAAGAGATGTAGATTTCCTAATTCATTTTATAAAGATTATATAAAATCAGGGACCAAAATTTGATCATGATAAATCACAAAGCCAATAAAAGACTAATCTCATTTGGGATTACATATGCAAAACTCTTAATTGAAAATTAACAAGTGTAATCCAGCAATATACTAAAAGAATAACACATGATTAATAGGATTAATCCTAGAAAGACAAAGACAGTTTCTCTTAAAAGACCTATTACATTAGTAACTCTTCATATTAAAAAGGCAAAGAGATAAATATAATCTTTATTGATATTCCCAAAACATTTGAAAAAGCTCAATATCCTTTCATAGAAATAATAAAATATGAAAACTTTAATAACGTAAGTAGAAACTTTAATTAAATTGAGAAGTATTTATCTAAAAGTAATCGTGGAAGAATTTTTAATAACAAAATACCAGATGCATTCCAGAATAAGACAAGGAATCTTGGTACTTGTTTTATTACTTAGTATGCATTATGATAATAAATAAGAGGTATAAATACCAAAACATCAGTTTAGCAAGATGACTTGTTTAAAAGTTTTTAAACAGGATTTTCCATCTATTAATTTTAACCAAATAGATATGCTTTAAAATATATTTGAAAAAATATCTTCAAAATAAAAATATGAATGTTTTATTAAATTTAACAGGATATATAAATTTTTTAAACAATGTTTAAGAGCATCAAAGAAAGAAAGTAGACACACATAAGAGCTTTCCATGAAAAAGCACTCCATTTTTTACAGCTGTCTCTTCCAAAATTAATCCATAAATGCTATTCAATTGCAACTAAAATCCTAAAGGCATTTTAATGAGGGATGAAGGTGGTGAGGAAGGTAATTTTACAGATCAAATCCATGAGAAAAGATGAGATTAGTCAAGAACATATTAATAAAATGAGTTGGGGAAGTAATTGGACCTACATTATTATATAGTGAAATATGTTATAAAGGAAAAATAATTAAATGATCATAGCACTGAAGCCACCATAGACAAAGAGATTCATGGAACATAATACAAAATTCAAAGATTTAACTGAATGAACATAAACTCTATATAATATGGTAAAAGTAACATTCCAAAGAAGTGAGGAAAGATTGAATTATTAATAAATATTATTGGGGCCACCTGCTAACAAAGTTAATAAAATCTTTCTGGAAGAAAATTAGCAATATATAAAGAATTTCTAAAATATGTATGCCTTAAAGTAGGCTGACTTTAAAAATGCTTCCTAGGGAAATAATCAGACAATTGCTTGTTTACAATGACTTTTATTACATAGTAAGTTGCGTTAAGAAAAATTCAAAATAATCTAGTGTCCAACAATTAAATATGATTAAATAAAACATAGTACAGTCAAAAAGTGGAATACCATGCATTTATTAAAGTTTTTAATGTATATATATGCATATATACACATATACACATCCAATTACCTATACCTATATAGATATACATTGTATATACACACACATACACATATGTATGTATATATGTATATACAAGTCTCTCTCTATATATATATACACAATATATGCAGACTTGTGTATGTGTATATAAATACACACACACACAAACAGAAACATACCTAAAATATATGGTTTATGTGATTAAGTGAAAATAGCAGTCTATAAAGTGGCATAAAACTATTTTTGTAACAACAGGTAATGAAAACTGTATATGTCTATTCATCTATAATTAGGTAAAAAGTGTCTGGATATATATACATAAATACAACTATTGATGCTCCTTTTTTCCTGAATGATGAGGCCAGAGATTATTTATGTTCTTTTCTGTTTGCTTTTCTTCATTGAATAAAATTTGTTTGCACTAAGCTTTATTTTCAGGGAAAAAAGGCTATTCAATTTTAAAATATATAAATGAATATGTGGCACAAATATCTGTTCTCAAAAAGAAAGATACCTTTTTAAAATACAGATAGTTTCACCTAATCAAGACTTAAAATTGAGTTTGCAGTCCAAGTTGTCTTAGATTTTGTTGCCCAACATTTGATGTAGTTGACTCTAGAATATAGTATGCCTAATTTGGAAAACAGTTTAGCTATACAGTCCTCAAACTGCAACCCAGGGCACCATGATAACTTCCAAGGATGCCATAGATTATTTTAAAATTTCAAAGGAATTACAATATGACACCTTTGGAATACTGCAAAATCTATTAGCTAATGGTAATTCAGTCTCAACACTGTACTTTGTTTCATTCCTTTTGATGACGTCTTATTTTTCTGAAGCTCAGGTTTCAGGAGTTGATGTGATAAAAAGCAAGTACATTAGAGAATCAATTCGGAACAGGAAATGAGAGTGACAGCATCCAGTCATATTCTAAGGTTTCAGAAGTTGTGTAGTGACCAACAGGTACACACATCTGGTTAGTAAGTAATTGTGATTATTTAAGAATGAAATTAAATATTTTTTCTTTTCATTTCTTCCCATTTTATTGAGCTCTAACTGACATACAGCATTGTATAAGTTTAAGGTATACAGCATAATGATTTGACTTTCACAGATCATGGAATGATTATCACAATAATTATTGAACATCCATCATCTTATATAGATATAAAATTAAAGAAAAATAATTTTCTTCTAATGAGCACTCTTAGGATTCACTCTCTTAAAAATGTTCATATATAACACACAGAAGTGTTACTTATAAACTTATATTTACCATGTTGTACATGTACATTATATCCCTAGTACAAGGACCTGGCATCACACACCAGTGGGTAGGCACCAGCACCAGGACTCCCAAGGCTCTTCAGCCAGAGACCTGGGAACCTAGACACACACACAAGTGAACCAGCAACAGCTCTGGGACCACCTGCCCCAGACTTGCCCACCAGCAGACAACTATCACCTCTGGGACTATGCCAGGATTTGGTCTCACCTACTAGCAGGTCCATACCAGCTCTGAGACACCTTGGACTCCTCAGCCAGCTATCCTGGGATCCAGCCTTACTTACCAGCAGGCCAACACCAGGTTTGAGATACCTCAAACCTCAGAGCCAGCTACGTCAGGAACTCCCCACTAACCAGCAGCCTGCTACTAGATCCAGGATCCCCCTTCCCCACAACCACCCACTCTAGAATCTGGCTCTGCCTACCAGTGCACCAGAATTAGCCCTGGGGCCCCCTGGGGCCCTGCAGCCAGCAGCCTTGTGACCCAGCCCTGCCCACCAGCAGTCAACAGCATCTGCACAGACAGGGTCTGGCAGCCAACCAGACTAGGGGGGCAGTCATACCTACCAGGCCACCAACAGTATTCAGCTGGCCACAACAGAAAGACCCATGCAGCCTAAATAGGGGACACATACTGGAGTATATAGCTCTGGTTACCAGAGGAGAGTAAGTTGCTGAGATGCACAGGACATCTCCTACAAAAGGCCACTTCTCCAAGGTTGGGAAACATAATCAACCTACCAAATATAAAAACAACAAATTAGTCAAAATAAGATGACAGAAATATATTCCCAATAAAGGAACAAGATAAAACCCCGGAAGAAGAGCTAAGTGAAGTGGAGCTAGGCAATGTGCCTCATGAAGAGTTCAAGGTAATGGCTGTAAAGATGCTCAAAGAACTCAGGAGGAGAATGGATGAACACAGTGAGAACTTTAACACAGAGTTAGAAGATACAAAGAAGAACCAAACAGCACTGAAGAATACAAACACTGAAATTACAAAATAAACTAGAAGGAATGTACAGTAAATTAGGCAATCTAGAAGAATGGATTACTGAGATGGAAGACAGAGTAGAAATCACTGAAGTAGAACAGAAAAGAAAGAAAAGAGAATAAAAAGAAATGAGGACAGTTTAAGAGAAATCTGGGGCAACATCAAGTGCACTAATGTTCATGTTACAGGGGTCCCAGAAGGAGAAGAGAAAGAGAAAAGGACAGAGAAATTATTTGAAGACATAATAACTGAAAACTTCCCTAAACTGAGAAAGGAAACAGACACCAGATATAGGAATCATAGAGAGCCTCAAACAGGATCAACCAAAAGAGCTCCACACCAAGATACATTGTAATTAATATGGCAAAAATTAAAGATAAAAAGAGAATACTAAAAGGAGCGAGGGAAAAGCAACAAGTTACATACAAGGAAACTCTCATAAGGCTATCAGGTGACTTTTCAGCAGAACCTCTGGAGGCCAGAAGGGAGTGGCATGATATATTTGAAGTGATGAAAGGCAAAAACCTACAACCAAGAATAATCTACCTGGTTAGGCTTTCTTTCACATTTGATGAAGAGATCAAAAGTTTTACAAACAAGCAAAAGCTAAAAGAGTTCAGCACCACCAAACCAACTTTAAAAGAAATGTTAAAGGAACTACTCTAAGCGCAAAAGAAAAGGCCACAACGAAAAACGTGAAAATTATGAAAACAGAAATCTTCTTAGTAAAGGCAAATTTATAGTAAAGGTAATGAATTAACCACATATAAAGCTAATAGGAAGGTTAAAAGACAAAAGTAGTAAAATCATCTGTATCCACAATAAGCAGTTAAGGAATTCAAAAAACAAAATGATGTAAAATACAATGTCAAAACAGTAAATGTTATGTGGGGAAGTAAAAATGCAGGGTTGTTAAAATGCATTTGAATTTAAAAGATCAGCAGGTTTAAAAAATTATATATACATACATCTATCTATCTGTCTCACAGTAACCAGAAACCAAAAATCTATAATAGATACACACACACAAAAAATAAAGGAATTCAACATAACACTAAAGATAGTCATCCAATCATAAGGGAAGAGAACAAAAAAAAAAGGAACAAAAAAGAACTACAAAACAACCCCAAAACAATTAACAAAATGGCAGTAAGTACACACTTATCAATAATTACTTTAAATGTAAATAGACTAAATGCTCCAATCGAAAGACAAAGTATGGCTGAATGGATAAAAAAACAAGACCCATATATATGTTGCCTACAACAGACTCACTTCAAATCTAAAGACATACACAGATTGAAAGTGAAGAGATGGAAAAAGGTATTCCATGCAAATGAAAATTGAAAAAAAATCTGGGGTGGCAATACATATATCAGACAAAATAGACTTTAAAACAAAATCTGGGGGCTTCCCTGGTGGCACAGTGGTTGAGAGTCCGCCTGCCGATGCAGGGGACTTGGGTTTGTGCCCCAGTCTGGGAGGATCCCACATGCCGTGGAGCGGCTGGGCCCGTGAGCCATGGCCGCTGAGCCTGCATGTCTGGAGCCTGTGCTCCGCAACGGGAGAGGCCACAACAGTGAGAGGCCCACGTACCACACACAAAAGAATTCTGTAACAAAGAAGAACATTATATATTGATCAAGGGATCAACGCAACAAGAAGATAAACAGTTGGATATGATCCAACAAGAAGATATATATGCACCCAACAAAGGAACATCTAAATACATAAAGCAAATATTAACAACATAAAGCGAGAAATTTACAGTGACACAATAATTGTAGGGGACTGTACCACCCCACTTACATCAATAGACACATCACCCAAACAGAAAATCAATAAGGGAATAGTGCCCTTATATGACACATTAGATCAAATGGACTTAATAGATATACACAGAACACTCCATCCAAAAGCAGCACAATACATTCTTTTCAACTGCACATGGAACATTCTCCAGGATAGATTACATGCTAAAACACAAAACAAGTCTCAGTGAATTTAATAAAATTAAAATCATATCAAGGTTCTATGCTGACCACAATGCTGTGAGACTAGAAATTGCCTAAAGGAAAAAAAAAAATTTCAAAAAACCACAAACATGTGGAGGCTAAACAATATGCTACTAAATAACCAATGGATCACTGAAGAAATCAAAGAAGCAAAAAAAATGCCTAGAGAAAAATGAAAACAAAAACACAACGATTGAAAATATATGGGGGACTTCCCTGGTGGTGCAGTGGTTAAGAATCCACCTGCCAATGCAGGGAAGACAGGTTCAATCCCTGGTCCAGGAAGATCCCACATGCCATGAAGCAACTTAAGCCCGTGCGCCACAACTACTGAGCCTGCACTCTAGAGCCCACAAGCCACAACTACTGAGCCCATATGTCGCAACAACTGAAACCCGTTCTCCTAGAGCCCATGCTCTGCAATAAGAGAAGCAACCGCAGTGGGAAGCCCACACACTGCAATGGAGAGTAGCCCCTGCTCACCTCAACTAGAGAAAGCCCACATGCAGCAACAAAGACCCAACACAGCCATAAATAAATAAATACATACATACATACATACATGCATAAAAAATATTAAAAATAAAAAAAGAAAATATATGGGATGCAGCAAAAGCTAAGAGGTATATTTACAGCAACAGAAGTCTTACTCTGAAAACACAAATTTCAAGTAAACACCTAACCTTACACCTAAAGGAACTAGAAAAAGAACAAACAAAACCCAAAGTTAGTAGAAGGAAAAATTATAAAGATCAGAGCAGAAATAAATAAAAGAGACTAAAAAAACCCAATAAAAATATCAATGATACTAAGAGCTGGTTTTTTGAAAATATACACAAAATTGCTAAACTTTTAGCCAGATTCTCATCAAGAAGAAAAAAGGGAGGGCCCAAATCAATAAAATCAGATATAAAAAAGGAGAAGTTAAAACAAACACCACAGAAATACAAACTCATGAGAGATTACTATGAGCAAGTATATACCAATAAAATGGACAACATGAAGAAATGGACAGATTCCTAGAAATGTATGATCTCCTAAGACTGAACCAGGAAGAAATAGATAATTATGAACACACCAATTACCATTAATGAAATTGAATCAGTACAGGACCAGATGGCTTTGTAGGTGATTTCTACCAAACATTTAGAGAATATTTGACACCTATCCTTCTCAAACTATTCCAAAAAATTGCAGAGGAAGTAACACTTTCAAATTCATTCAAGGAGGCAAGCATCACCCTGATACTAAAACCAGACAGACATCACAAAAAAAGAAAATTAGAGGCTAATATCACTGATGAACTTAGATGTAAAAATCCTCAACAAAATATTAGCAAACTCAATTCAACAATACATTAAAGGGGTCCTACACCATGATCAAGTAGGATTTTTCCCAGCGATGCAAGTGAGGTACAATATCTGTGAATCAATCAATGTGATATAGCACATTAACAAATTGAAGAATAAAAATCATATGATCATCTCAGGAGATGAAGAAAAAACTTTTGACAAAATTCAACATCCATTTATGATAAAAACTCTCCATAAAGTGGGTATAAAGGAAATGCACCTCAACACAATAAAGGCCATATATGATAAGTCCACAACTAACATCATAAACAAAGATGGAAAGCTGAAAGCATTTTCTTCTACGATCAGGAACAAAACAAAGATGCCCATTCTCACCACTTTTATTCCACATGGTATTCTAAGTCCTAGCCATAGCAACAAGACAAGAAAAAATAAATAAAAGGGATCCAAGTTGGAAAGAAAGAAGTAAAACTGTCACTGCTTGCAAATGAAATGATACTATACATAGAAAATCCTAAAGACTCCACCAAAAAACTACTAGCTCATCAATGAATTTGGTAAAGTTTCAGGATGTAAAATTAATATACAGAAGTATGTTGCATTTCTGTACACTGACAACTATCAGAAAGAGAAATTAAGAAAACAATCACATTTATAATCACATCAAAAAATACAATAACTAGGAATAAATCTAAGGAGGTGAAAGGTCTATACTTGGAAAACTACAAAACACTGATGAAAGAAATTGAAGAGGATGCCTACAATAGAAAGATATACAACGTTTATAGATTGGAGGAATTAATATTGTTAAAATGACCATCCTACCCAAGGGAAATCTATATAGTCAATGCAGTTCCTATCAAAATATACCAATGGAATTTTTCACAGAACTAGAACAAATAATTCTAAAATTTGTATGGAATGACAAAAGACTACAAATAGCCAAAACAGTTTTGAGAAAGAACAAAGCTGAAGGCAGCACCATCTCTGATTTCACACTATACTACAAAGCTACAGTCACCAAAACAGAATGGTTTTGGGCACAAAAACACACACATAAATTAATGGAACAGAATAGAGAGCCCAGAAATGAACCCACACTTATATGGGCAATTACCCTATGACAAAGGAGGCTACTATATACAATGGGGAAAAGACAGCCTCTTCAATAAATGGTGCTGGGAAAACTGGACGGCTACATGCAAAACAATCAAACTGGACTACTCTCTCACAGCATGCAGAAAAATGAATTCAAAATGGATTAAAGACTTAAATGTAAGACCTGAAACCATAAAACATCTAGAAGAAAATATAGAGAATACTCTCTTTGACATAGGTCTTATTAACATTTTTTTTTGGATATGTCTCTTTAGGCAAGGGAAAATAAAGCAAAAATAAACAAGGGGGACTATATCAAACTAAAAAGCTTTTGCATCGTGAAGGAAACTAGCAACAAAATGAAAATACCACCTCCTGAGTGGGAGAAGATATGGTGCAAGAAATATATCTGATAAGTATTAATAGCCAAAATATACAAAGGACTCATACAATCCCACATCAAAAACATGAACAACTGGATAAAAAATGAGCAGAGGAACTGAATGGACATTTTCCCAAAGACATACAGATGGTAAACAGGCACATGAAAAAATGTTCAACATCACTCATCATCAGGGAAATGCAAATCAAAATGATACTGCGATATCACCTCACACCTGTCAGAATGGCTATTATCAAAAAAGACAGCAAATAACAAGTGTTGGCAAGGATGTGGAGGAAAGTCAATCTGAGTGCACTGTTAGTGAAAATGTAAACTGGTGCAGCCACTATGGAAAATAGTGTGGAGATTACACAAAAACTTAAAAATAGAACTACCATATGATCCAGCAATTCTACTCCTGGGTATTTGTCTAGAGAAAACAAAAGCACTAATTCAAAAAGATACATGCATACCAATGTTCATAGCATCATTATTTACAATAGCAAAGATATGTAATCAACCTAAGTGTCCAATAACAGACAAATGGATAAAGAAGATGTGATATATATACAATGGAATACTACTCAGCCATAAAAAGGATGGAATCTCACCATTTGCAACATTGATGGGCCTAGAGGGTATTATGCTAACTGATGTAAGTCAGACAGAGAGAGAAAAGTACTGTATGATTTCACTTACATGTGGAATCTAAAAACCAAAACAAATGAATGAACATAAAAAAACAGAAACAGAGTTATTGATACAGAGAACAAACAGTTGGTTACCAGAGTATAGGTGGTGGGGGGAGGAGGGAAGTAGGTGAGGGAGATTAAGAGATACAAACTTCCAGTTGCAAAATAAATTAATCATGGGTATGAAATGTACAGTGTGGGGAATACAGTCAGTAACTAAGTAATACCTTTGTGGTGACATATCATAACTAGACTTATCATGGTGATCATTTTGAAATGTATAGAAAACAATCACTATGTTGTATAATAGGAACTAACACAGTGTTGTAGGTCAATCAAACTTCAAAGACAAACAAAATCATAGAAAAAGAGATCAGATTTGTGGTTACCAGAAGGGGGGAACAGGAGCAGGGCGGATTGGATGAAGTCATTCAAAATGTACTATAAACTTCCAGTTATAAAATATTTTTCTCTTTTAATTTATATGCATTACTTTTTTCAACTAGCTACTAAGTTGTTAGGACATAAATATTATAAAGTTCTTTGGGCATAACTATTTGGTAACTGGAGTTGTTATATATTACTGAGACACTAAGGGCGTCATGAATCTAGAAAGTTTGGAAACTTTAGCGAATCTCATTAACTAGTACACAATTAGCCTGCTAGAAGGCAAGAAGGACCTCTTCAAGTATAGGGTAACCACAGCAGCCTAGTATCAAACTAACAGGCTTAGGTCAAGTAGCGATTATAATTGAACTTGATCATGATTAATTATAAGGCGTTGAGATGTTCAAGTTTAATTCCTCTCAAATTCCATCACAAAACTGGGGGATTTTGAAGGATGCTTTTCTAAAGGAGACAAAGCTTGAATGGAATCCTAGGTTGCGATGAACTCACATCTGAGTTTTGTACAATATTCTTTCACCAAAGCAAAGCCCTCTAGACTCTCATTGTTAAAACAAAACCACTAATATGGCATATACACATGAATTTCTGAACATGATTCATTAAGTACAAAGTATTAAGCATAAAGTTTGAATGTTTCTGTGACTCTTGAGACTTGGCCAATTGCTCAATGGTGACAGTGGGGAAGAATTAATTACAATGAATGTTTCCTAAACAAAAATAGCAAATGGCCCCATAATAATCATGACAATAATCACAATTAAATATTATAACTTGGGCTTCCCTGGTGGCTCAGTGGTTGAGAGTCTGCCTGCTAATGCAGGGGACACAGGTTCGAGCCCTGGTCTGGGAAGATCCCACATGCCACGGAGCAATTAGGCCCGTGAGCCACAATTACTGAGCCTGCGCATTTGGAGCCTGTGCTCCGCAACAAGAGAGGCCGCGATAGTGAGAGGCCCGCGCACCGTGATGAAGAGTGGCCCCGACTTGCCACAACTAGAGAAAGCCCTCGCACAAAAACGAAAACCCAACACAGCCATAAATAAAAAAATAGATCATTGCTCTTGCAATGATATTTCTTAAAATATTGTAACTTATTTGATAAAGATAAAGATTGATAGATGATAGCTATTTTTAGACAAAGAAAATTACCATTAAATAACGGATAACTAATGGCATCTTCCTCAGATTTCTGATTTATCAGAGTTACTTTTGTAGATGTGAAATATGAACTTCATATTGTTTTCTAAGGGCAAATTGATATTTCAGGATATACCATATTAACCTACAGCTATATTTAAAGAATAAAAATAAAAATTCCTACAAGGCATTTTATAAAATACATAACTTAGTAATTTAATTCAGCAAAAATATTAAACTTATTACAGGCTTTATTAGGTATTAAAAATATTCCTAATTGCTACCATTAAAGTCCCTTTCAATTTAGGAGACAATGACAAGATAGGCACATTATTATAGGTTCTCAGGTAAGTCATTTGAGTCAAAGATTAAAATCCATAAGGGTAAGTGAACTTCAGAACCACCCATACACCCATTATCCGTCTACCCATTCATCCATCCATCCAATATTTACTTAGATTCTACTCTGTGCCAGACACTGAGTTATTCATTGAAAACAAGGTCCCTTCTGTCATTGAACTTTAAGTCAAATACATGAATTTCTTGGTTAGATGTTAGAATAAGCTAGGTTACTAGGCTTGGAAAATCTCAGTCTCCAGATCCCACTCTTGGGTTAATTAAAACAGAATCTGTAGAGTGCCACCCAGGCAGCAATATTGTTTTGTTAAAGGTGTGCAGTAATTCCAATGTGCATCCAACGTTGAGAAGCACTTGAGTGGGAAGACAAATACTGACCGAGTAATTACAAATGTCCTGAGTGCTGAAGGTTACAACTGAGAAGTGTGAAATCTTCTGCCCAGCTCAAGGATTTTTCCACTATATGTTGTTCCTCTCTTGAGGTAGCTAAACATTATTATTTATATAAATATCCCAATTAAAGGACTGGGATGTAAAGTATGACACTGATTCCCAACATACTGGAATACAGTATTCTCAAAGGCATAAGTATTTTTCAAGCCTCTATGTAAATAAATCATAGGATTATCAGTATAGTGAATATAAGCTAAGGCTGTAATCTGAAAGAGAAATCTTTCCACAAAAAGGCAAATATTACATGTTGTTCACATCCTAAGAGTTCTGATTCAAATTGTTAAGATGCATCATGTTTTTTCAAACATATAGGCTTTGTTTTTCACTGCATATGTACCAATAGGCTTAGGAAATACAAGGGTGTCCCATGTTGATGTTCATTATCATGAATTTTGTTTTATTTTAGGGCCAATATGCAGATAAGTTTAGCTTATTACTTAAGAAATATAAAGCAAATGTGACATAAGCCCATAAACATTTCACAATACTTCCTATGGCTATAAAATTACATATCCAAATGATTGCGTGTTGGCTTTAGAAATTCTAAAACTTCAGAAACCTAAATGCAGTTTTCCTTTTAAATTCTTTCAAGTCATAAATGCAGACATTTTCAAACAGTAGCATTTACAATGGAATGTCAAAACTCCTGCTTAAAACAAACAGGGTGCAATGAGTTTTTAAAACAATACTTTGCAAACTACTTTTTGTCACTTTAAATATCCTAAACCCCCAGAATATAATAAAATGACACGATACAAAATTATCCCTTTGTTTGACCAAACAGCAAATGAATTATAAAAGTAGGTTTCTTACAGCTATTTTTAAAATATTTGTCCTGCCACACATAAATTCACATTGAAAACTCTCTTTTAATACATCTTCACATCTATCATCTCCTGATTCACAACAAATTTGATACAAGGTATATTGTTGTCAGCGGCTAAAAGCAGCAAAATAGAATCTAATGATACCATGTAAAAAATGAAATGCCAACTGAAACACGAGCAGCTTCCTGGTTTGTGTTGTTGAATTTGTACTGTGAACAGGAGCCACTGGAATGCAGCAGCTCTGACCATGATTTAAGTCACATTCTAAAAGAAACGTGCTCACCTATCAATGGTGCCAACAGACTTACCCAAGAAATGCTGAAGCCACCTCTAATAGAAAGAGAAACTCATTCTAACTTCAGCCTAGAGGACGCTGATCTTTTAAACACATCAGTCCAATGGATAGACATCTACAATTCTACTTGCCTGTCTTTATACTTCGTCTATTATTTTCTTATTATTCAGGATTCATTACAAAACTCAAACCTCAAATGTATCTCTGTGTGTGTGTGTGTATGTATATGGGTGTGTGTTGTTTTGGAAAAGTTACCTTTTCCAAAATAACATTTGGCCCCTAAGGTAAACTACTAAATATTTTTTTAGTAAACTACTAAATATTCTCTTCCTAAATGTACTAGACAACAGATGAAACATACATCTATTTCCACTTCTGAAGTAACAAAAGGTTTCTTGAAGAAAATAAGCGAAGATGGGTCTGAAAAATTACATATGGACCCTTTCTCCCCCCATGGATGGATGGAGGTCCCTAGAGAGCTCTGTATACTCCTCCGAAACTTGGTTCTGCATGCTGACCAGCCAGCTCCAGGAGGGTTCTCAGTGAAGGATTGACACCATAGGCTAAGAAAGACTGGTTTTCTGTAGTTTCAGCACGTGATACTCACACTGTACTCTGAGGAACGTGGCCTGCATAAAGGCATGTGTATGTGTGCATGAAGAGAAAGCATCTATTACCAGAGCTTTAATGTACTGCCACAAGCCTGAGTACCATTATGCAATACAAATGTGCAAGAAAATCTTTACTGGTCAGGTGAACTTGGCCTGGGAGAGAGTGATTACGTGATAGAAAGCAGATGTGCAGGAAATTGCAATGGCGTTTCGAGTGTTTAGTTAGATGTTTAATCACTTCTAGTGTCTGTAAAAAGCTATTGATTTAGCCGTAGAAGATGGAATTATCTCTGAAAGAAAGCAATCATAAACCCCTCATCCTTGTACTGGTTAAAGTGTCTTAACTGTAATACATCTGTCACAAAGATATTTGTTTCTGGCTATTATAAACTAAATATGCATCAAAGTGGTCCAATGATACTACAGATTTATGGGTTAAAACAAATTACTGAATATCATACTTGTTTCTCTAGTTCCCATTAGAGTTCATTTCTCAATCATTTCTCTTTAGCTCCTTCGAAAGACACAGCCTCCCAGGTCTTTAGACCCAGACCCAAGGCACATTACGAACACTTGCTACACATGAGGTATTTTAACACACATGCACTCAGTCCATGCCACTCACTGATTAGATATGATACTTCTTTTGCAGCTATACAAACTGTTCATGAGAAAGTTGAGTAAGTTGAATAAGTCACTCAGCTAGTTGTTGGCAGCAGAGACAAAAACCCAGGTCTGTTTTATCATAAAACGGATGCTTTTATCTACTACACTATGCAATTGTTTCTTCATGGAAAATAATTTTAGGCTAGACAAGAACTTCCACATTCAAAAGCAAAATGCTAGAGTTGTAAGACAATTTGGAAATCCTTTAATCAAATGGCCTCTGACTAGAGTTATCTCTTGTACCACATCCTAAGTAATAATCACCCAGTCTCTGCCTGAATAATCCCGGTGACAGGTAGTCATTACTCCACTGTTTGTCAGTTTTGTTTTGTTTTTTTGGTGTTACTCCACTGTTTGTGAGTTTGTTTTTTTTTTTTTTTGGTGGGACACACTATGTCCGTTTATTAAAAACCAATATTTCCAACAACAACAAACCCTCCATGTTTCCAAATTTGACCTACAAACTCACTGCAATAATGGTCAATGAGCCAACATATAATTTGGATATTACAAAAGCAATTTTATAATTGATTTAGTAATACAGAGGTACAAGAATAGCTTAGGACCATGGAGACTTTTAACAAAATGGCTGGAGTGTTTCCCCAACCAGATTTTAAACTACAACATTTTGGGCTATGTGACAACATTAAAAAAAAAAAAAAAAAGCACTCTGATTATATATAACACTAGCATGTACTTAGAGACTGCTCTAATTATCAGAAAGCTCTTTCTTCTATTGAGCTGAAATATTTCTCCCAGAAGCTCTTACTACTGGATCCTATCTCTAACCTCTGGAGAAACAATGGATGAGTTTACTTTCTCTTCAACTGAGTGATGACATTATATCTTGAACAAAAATATGGAAGGAGGGGATAAAAACTACTCCAAGAATTTTAGAAGTGCTAACTTTGAAGACAAATTGTTAATTACTTTCTAAACTATCCATATCTAGGCTCCTATGTGATGAATTTCCCTTAGTGGTCAAAACAGACGAAGTCTATTAAGCCTTCTAATGTATGGCTCTTTCAAGCTTGCAAAGTGAGTTAAAGCCTTATCCTATAGGCTTTAAATTAATAGTCTGTAAAATGGGGACAATTGCAAAATACAGTCTGTTACTGGTTAAACCTCTAGAAGTCTTTCAGCTACATAAGTAAAGCAAAAGAAAATCAATAAATCAATATTTTACTTTGAGGGACAGCTACTCCTTGGTCTTCTCAAAGATATAACTTCATTACATGGTATATGCCGTGATGAATTTAGAAGAACAAATATTAACTGTTAGAAGTACTATGGAAACATGTATCACAGACATGCTGGTTTTGGCATATAACAAATATTCACCCCCAAACAGAATCTTAAATGTGCTGTGTTTTAAAAGTGAGACATCTCTTTGATTATAAACTATTATAACCATTTAATATAAGCAAGAATTGGGGTGCAGATAATCATATAGCAACATTTTCATTTTAGATAATGATATTTTTTACTCTGAACAAATGAACTGCATAAATGTAGTAGATGATATTTCAATCAATAACGAATTATCATTTGTCTTGTATTTTACAGCATCACTCACAGACAGGTTCAGTGATAGTTATAATTTCAAGTAATGTTTTTAAAAAGATGTTGAGTAGAAAAGAGTGGGGAACAAGGATGGGGAACAAGTGCAGCAAGGATTCTCTAAGTTTTGTGCACGATTTTTTCACTAATTGTTCCCAGCATCCATTACGGAATCAAGTCATATTAGCTATATCAATTAAATTAATTATTTACATCAAGTAAATAAATTAAGAAATTAAAGTATATTGTCTATGAATTCCTTGGACACAAAAGAGTAACTTAATTAAAGCCTTTAACATTTGGAGGTCTTTTTTTGGGGGAGGTATCTTTATTAATATTTTAAAATCTCAACTAATTTCATAAAAAGGATATCTTCAGAGAAATTCATTTCTCTCTCCAAAAAATGGTTAGGATTAGGGTTAGAGATGAAGACTAAATGAATTACTCTGAATGTATCCTTTTTATGAAAGGAGACTAGACTATTAAAACTACATCGAAACCATTTTCCTCTTTTTAGCTTGAAAAACAGAATAGTAATAACTATAACAGTAAAAGTTATTGAACTCTTACTTTGTGCCAGGCACTAGTTTAATTTATTTGCATTAATTAACTCATTTAATCCCCACAACAACCCTGTGTGGAAGGTATTATTATTATCTCCAGTTTTAGATGAAAAAGACTGAGACATATGAAGTTAAATTACTTTTCCAGGGTCACTACTAGGAAGTGAATTCCAATCCAGGCAGCCTGGTCCCCAGGTTCACCTCAGCCACAAAGCAATATCTCTTTCATATATGACAGTACCTAACTCATAGTAGATTCTAAATCATTACTTTTTTTTTTTTTTTTTTTGCGGTACGCGGGCCTCTCACTGTTGTGGCCTCTCCTGTTGCGGAGCACAGGCTCCGGACGCGCAGGCTCAGCGGCCATGGCTCACGGGCCCAGCAGCTCCGCGGCATGTGGGATCCTCCCGGACTGGGGCACGAACCCGCGCCCCCTGCATCGGCAGGCGGACTCGCAACCACTGCGCCACCAGGGAAGCCCTAAATCATTAGTTTTTTTTTTTTTTTTTTTTATAAAGTCTTTTAATCTTCGTTATTCATTTTTTTTTTTTTTAATTTTTTTTTTTTTTTAATTTTATTTATTTATGGCTGTGTTGGGTCTTCGTTTCTTTGCGAGGGCTTTCTCTAGTTGTGGCAAGTGCGGGCCACTCTTCATCACGGTGCACGGGCCTCTCACTATCGCGGCCTCTCCTGTTGCGGAGCACAGGCTCCAGACGTGCAGGCTCAGTAATTGTGGCTCACGGGCCCAGTCGCTCCGCGGCACGTGGGATCTTCCCAGACCAGGGCTCGAACCCATGTCCCCTGCATTGGCAGGCAGACTCTCAACCACTGCGCCACCAGGGAAGCCCCCTAAATCATTAGTTTTTAACTGCTCAGTCAGGAGTGGAAATAATAGTTCACCAGATACTGTGACAGCATGTGATGAAATGTAACCAAGCCCTATTCCATGGGTTTCGGGAGGCGAGCAATGTAGCAAAGCAGCTCAGAATTCAAAGATGCAACTTGCAGTTTTTACTCGGACAAAGGAGAGAACTAAGGGGGCCCACAACACCTGCATCAAGTTCATGGGCCACAGGCAGAACACGTAACCTCTTTGTGCTTTAGTTTCCTCATTTATAATATGAGGAAGATGCTGACAAATGTGGTGGAGGTGGTGATGCCTGTGCCATTGGGCTGATGTGAAGACGACATGCCTGGCACAAAAGTACACCCTCCACAGGTCTTGGGTATTATTGTCACTACTACAGCCCAGCTTCTTTAGGTGACTCTCTTCTTAGTACACAACTGCTCAAGGCTAAGAAGTTTTTTTATCCATTCAAAAAAGAGGTTATTTGGGCTGATTTGCCTGTCTTGTAAAGACTGAATCCAATGCTGCAAAAGGGGAATCTGCATGATCTGTTCATTTTCATTAGCTGTTGTCAAGGCTTGCTAATTCCAGATTGTTCTGTGACACTAGGGAGAGAGAGAGGAGAATCGCAGAATGCAAATTTTCATATGCTAGATGCCCTTGAAAATCAGCAATTCTGTTGCCTGTATCCTCTACCTAACCCAAAACTTTACTTCCAAAACCAGGGACTGAGGGAGGCCATCTCCTGCACCTCTGCACAATGGTTGGCTTGAATAGGGGGCGAGCAAACTGCTCTCTGCCATGCAAGGTGGGGGTGAACTGGGGAACAAGTCCCCCCAGATTCTCACAGTTCTGAAAGCCAGTCACAGCTGCCTCATTCTTTCATCTCAGCCCTCACAAGGATGCACACAGCAAATAGATTCTGGGCATAAGCTGTCCACAGGAAACTAGACTCTCTCCAAGGGGATACCTCCTTCCATATAGCACAATTTCTGGATCAAATTAACATCAACCCTTACGATTGCGAAACGCAAAACAAACAAACTGAAAACACATCGATCCCAGAGTAACATCCTCTCCCCTAGACCCACTCACACCTGCCCTAACCCTGGCTCTGAGATTCCAAAAATATATGAAACAATTCATTTTCTAACTATACTCCCTGTACAATCAGAAATACATTTTTTCATGATGCTCTTTTCATCTCAATCACTTCCATTTGGGTGACAGAATGCAAACAGATTTATGGAGCATGCTGCAAAATTAATATCTAAAAGAGAAATAATACATAGTTGCTTTTTTCCCTATGTCCCTTTAGGATCTACAGGAGAAAAGGTACGACGCGTTCACAATGCATATAGTTATAAAATGAAGATATTGAGACACTGAGCCTTTTCAGCAAAGGCTGACCGTAATGCACAATGCCTGTTTAGCCTAACTGCTTGACTTCGCAGGCACACTTCCCTCTTAGAATCAATGTCTGTATGGTGATGACCTTTCAAAACTGGCCCACAAGCATCGGTTCACTCTAGGAGCTGAGGGAGTGAGGTACATGAGTGCAGACACCTAGGTATAAATCCTGTTTCTGTCATTTGCTACTCATGCGGATTGAGGTTAATTATTTAATTCCTCTCAGCTTCAGGAAGATCATCTATAAAGCACACACACTAAAATTTTTCTCCTAGCGTTCTAGAAGAGATTATAGCCGTAACCTACTTAGCACAAAATTTAGAACATGATATGAGCTCACAAAATGGTGATCAATAATGTAACTACTAAATAGTACATAAAATTTATGATTTTAACTATAACTAGCTACTAAGTAGGGCAATGTTTTTTGTTAAAATGGGAAAACATGAATTTCAAGGTTCACTTTCATATGTTAGAGCATCACTCCTTTAACATGGCAACAAGGGAAAGGCTTTATCGTTTATGATAACCCTAGACTTTGGTTTCAGTAGAGGTAGTTGGGGAATAGAAGAGCAGGGGGTACACCAAGTAGCAAGTAACTCTGCAAAGTACTATCTTCCCTGTGTAGTGTGCTTTGTAGTTTACAAAGCTTGCTACACAAACTGGTTGCCCACCTCCACTGGCTTTCTAGGATCATTGTTTTTTTTAAAAAATTCAAATGAGCCTGCTCCAAAACTTCTTTCTACACGATCTGAGAAGTCTAGTGCCTTCCAGGTTTTTGAGGGTATTAGAGGTGCACATATTCTCCCGTCCTTCCCTCTATGTTTCCTATTCCCTCACACAATCTCACCCATGAATGCTGTTTGCTTGCAGTTTTGCTTCTCCCCGTCCACCACCATGCTGGCTACTACTTCACATTCCTCATTCCTAAGTATGATTTCCAAACACAATCAGAATATATAGAGATAAGCTAGTGGGGTGTTGGAGGTAGAGATATAGGATGGCACAAAACCAACCTGATTTAAATATTAGACACCTCAGTTTAAACTTCTTTTTCCTATGGGCAATGTGCTATGGTTTTTTCTATCCTGTCCTATCCTACCCTATCCTGTTCTGTCCTGTCCTGTCCTGTTTTGTACTATCTTATCCTATCCTATCCATTCCATTCCAGTCAGAATGGCTATCATCAAAAAGACCACAAATAACCAATGTCGGTAAGCATGTGGAGAAAAGGGACCCCTCATACACTGTTGGTGGGAATGTAAATTGGTGCAGCCACTGTGGAAAACAGCATGGAAGTTTCTCAAAAAACTAAAAATAGAACTACCATATGACCCAGCAATTGTATTCCTGGGCATATACCTGAAAAAAACTGAAAACACTAATTTGAAAAGATACATGTTCTCCGCCCCCGCAATGTTCATAGCAGCATTATTTACAATTGCCAAGATATAGAAGCAACTTAAGTGTCTATCAACAGATGAATGGATAAATAAGACGTGGTATGTGTACACACACACACACACACACACACACACACAATGGAATACTACTCAGCTATTAAAAATAATAAAAATTTGCCATTTGTAGCAACATGTATGGACTTGGAGGGCATTATGCTAAGTGAAATAAGACAGAGAAAGACAAATACTGTATGATATCACTTATATGTGGAATCTAAAAAATACAACAAACCTGGTGGCACAGTGGTTGAGAGTCCGCCTGCCGATACAGGGGACACGGGTTCGTGCCCTGGTCGGGGAAGAGCCCACACGCCGCAGGGCAGCTGGGCCCGTGAGCCATGGCTGCTGAGCCTGCGCGTCCCGAGCCTGTGCTCTGCAACGGGGGGAGGCCACGACAGTGAGAGGCCCGCGTACCGAAAAAAAAAGAAGCAGATTCACAGATATCGAGAACTAGTGGTTATCGGTGGGGAGATTGGGGGGAGGGGCAATATAGGGGTGGAGGACTGGGAGGTACAAACTACTGGATGTAAGACAGGCTCAAGGGTGTATTGTACAATATGGGGAATAGAGCCAATATTTTGTGATGACTGTAAATGGAAAGTAACATTTAAAAATTATAAAATTTAAAAAAAATTATACAATTAAAAAAAAAATTTGGTGATGGAGCCACCACCAAACTAATTTCACAGTCTCCTTACGATTCATGACCCATGATCTAACACACTATTCTAGATCTCCTATATCTATTCTACCTGGAGCAGAGGTCACAGCTTAGGGGCTTGATTTTCAAACCAAAAAGCTACCTGCCTCTGCAGTTATTTTGCTCCTTTCCTAGAATGTGAAACTAGATGGTTATTTAATCATTTAATAGATTTTTTCTTCCCATTGCACATATTATTTCATTTATTTTTATAGTAACTTTATGAGTCAGGTAGAACAGACATTTATAGATTTCCATATCTTATAAAGATGAAGAAACTGAATCTTAGGTTGAGTGAGTTTTCAAAGGTCACACATATAGTGATTGGGTCTGCTTTAGAAGCGAGACTCATGTCCATCTCTTCCCTATTTGCTTCTCCAAGAGCAATAGAGTATCGCCTACAACTCAATTTCCTGTGTGAACAGTATTTGTTAAAAAATACAGATTTCTGGCTCCACTTTGTACAGGCGCAGAATGTCTGGAGCTGGGCATGGGAATATGCAATATTCAAAAGGTCCCCACGGAACCGGTATAGATCAAAGTAAGTGGAGAGTCTTGCTACAGAGAAGGGGGGGGGAGGGAGGGAGGGAGAGAGGGCACTTCTGGGGGCTTGCGTAAGGATTTTGTTGTTTTGTTTCAAAAGAGAGAGGGAGGGAGGGAGAGAGGGCACTTCTGGGGGCCTGAGTAAGGATTCTGTTGTTTTGTTTCAAAAGGATTTGAGGGAACACAGAAGTCAAATACAACTGAACACAGTACAAATTATAAATAAACCAAGAATAAAGACTGAGTAACAGAAGAACCCGAATAGAAAAACCAATCCTTTAAGAAAAGGCACTTGGCTTTGAATTGGACTCTAACTCCTTTAGTAGCTAAGATAAATTAAAAGTGATCTAAAAAGTTTTTTTTTTTTTTAATTAGGACAATATTACTTTGGTTCTAATTCTCCCACAACTGAGCAAAAGAAAAGATGTCTGTTGCATTTCATTTTCTAAGTCAGAACTCAAGGGAAGTGCTTAACCATATGGTCAAAGTTCAAAGGAAGTCTGCAAGTTGGAAGCCACATCCGCATCTCTTCCCCTATCCCAGTGTAGTCATAATTATAGTAGTAATACCAATCGAGCAACTGCTGCACATCAAGCATGATAAACGGATCATCTTATTTACGATTCACACAAGTCTTAGGATGCATTCTCCATTTTATGGACAAAGAAACTCAAGTTTAGAGATTTTAAGCAACTCATCCAAAGATGAGCACAGTAAGTAAAAAAACTGGGAGTCAATCCCAGATAGTTCATCTCCAGAGCTTACATTCTGCTGAATCCCAGAAAAATGATAAGTGATATAACCATGAGACATAAGCAACAGTCCTTTGAGAAGGAGAACTGAAGCAAAGAAGAGAAAATCGAGAAAATAAATGGTGTGTGAGTAAACCAGAAAACCAGGCTGAATCAGCCATCGTTTAAAAGGAAGGGTCAGTGCACAGCCCCTGTGCTGGGATGTAATTTGATTTGAGCCAATCCAGGACATAAGGACATGTCTTCCAAGTCCTGGATTATCTCTGGCTCTCAATAACAAGCCTTCAGGTAATACTCACACTAAAAGAGGTTTGGGTTTCTTTAGAAATACGAAGAAACTCAGTACAACCAGTTAGAAAAAGTAGAACACAAGGGATTTATTATTATTTGTCCTCTGATAAGATCACAAATTAATCACCCCCACCAATCTGGGAATTCACTAACATTAGCTAGTTAGACAAGGCTATATGGATATGTTCACTTGAAAAAAATCTTTATTTCAGACAAACTGTACATTAAAAACAATTCTACTATTGTCTTCATGATCAATTTCAGGGACTTCTGTTCTATATTCATTAGATAACTTTGAGGTTGACAATTACTTTTGTGTAGATTTAAGCAGAACATTTTAAAATATTTTATTATATGATAATTAGCATGTGATTGGAATATATTAGGCAATTCTATACATGATATATCTATATATCTATATCTACATCCATACCTACATCTTGAAGGCTAGGGGGGTTTTGTACCCTTTTTTAACTCAGCTTCTTATCCTGTAAAGAAACTGAACTCCTGGATTGAACTCCCAAGCCTAAGTCCTGAAAATATGTCCAACATTATATGACGTGTTTGAGTTTCTTTGGTATAAACTGGAAAACTCTTCTACAGTTATTAATGCCTTATATATAGGATAATTTTTACCTACAATAATGTTTTATACTGTACACACTGATATTTTGTTACCTTCATATTATTTCCATTAGATAAAGATATAAAATGATATATTCTTTGCAAAGCACTTAGCACAATGCTCAGCACTTAGTAAGTGCTGAGAAATGTTTCTCTCCTTTCTTCCTTTCTAAACCCAGACCGTTCTCTATGGTATAATCTGCGCCTGTCTCTTTGCTTTGTGCTTCTTTTCTAGCTCATATTCACACTACGTTTCCAGCACTGCCTTTATCCCAAATAGGAGATGGCTTGTTTGTTTGTTTGTTTTGTTTTTGGTTTTGTTTTTGCGGTACGCGGGCCTCTCACTGTTGTGGCCTCTCCCGTTGCGGAGCACAGGCTCCGGACGCGCAGGCTCAGCGGCCACGGCTCACGGGCCCAGCCGCCCCGCGGCATGTGGGATCTTCCCGGACCGGGGCACAAACCCGTGTCCCGTGCATCGGCAGGCGGACTCTCAACCACTGCGCCACCAGGGAAGCCCAGGAAATGTTTTTGTAATTGCCTTTTTGTTACAGAAAGCTCAAAAGAGGAAATATTTGTTGTAATTATGTTCATTAGGTACAAAAATGTATTTTCTGTATTTGCTTGTGGTCACATTCACCAGGAGAAATATCACCCACTTCACCTCTGTTCGATCTTAAAATAGTAGTAATTCTAAGCTCTCTGAGAGACTGAAATATAAAGTGAACTGTAGAATGTAGGCTCCCTCTGACTCTTTTAGATGCTCTACATAATTAGATGTTATAGTCTATTTTATGAGAGCAAAGGATGTATGGTCAATGACTAAGTGGAAATAATTTTTCATCCTTTTGTGCAGAGTTTGGTTTTGTAAAGATACTGTCTCTCTGTTCTGAGAACCATCTACTGCTGTTCGCTTCATTTTTCCTCTATATTGTTTTCAAACTGGAATACAAGGTAAGATGAATACCACAGTCAAAATGGCACCATGCTGCTGAAGCTGCCATCAAGCACTTTTGGTGGTCCTCAGGAAACAGCATCAGTTTGTTCTGTGTTTAATGTCTAAGACGGGGACTCAGCCGAGGCACCTGCCATTTTATACAACTCTCTAATCTTCCTCTTGATTAGCTGTCTGGCAACACCATCACACTGGCTGCATGGTTTAAATCTTGTTCACTCTTGTAATATAAAAAGACAAGAGAATGTCCCCGAAGATACAAACTTAGTCTCTTGTACTGTAGACAGGTTTTTTTGCAATGTAATTTTCCTTGAAACAAAAATTCTTTTATATTTCCTCAGGGCACAACAACTGTCTCTTTGCCTTCTAAGTAAATATTTTGCATTACAATTGTCCAGATGTTCAAGATGCTTACTGAAGCGTTCTCTGTTAGCAGCTAATTCTCTAGATCAGTTGTTTAAAAAGGTACACAATTATAGTATATATTCTCGTTCATTTACTTATTTATTTCATTCATTCAAATAGCATCTATCGAATTCTTGCTACGAATCACACACTATGCTAGGTACTGTGAATACCAAAAAGAAAAAGGATGCTTTCATTTGGGAAAACAAGTAGGAAAGGTAAACTTACAAAAACCATAAATTGTAACACAACATGTTAAGTGCTGTGATGTAAGTATGAGCCAAATGTCCTGGGAACACACAGACATTCCTGTCTAAGTTTGAAGAGGAAAGTATGAGAAGATTTCACAGAGGAGGAAGAGATATTTGAGTTCCACTAGTCAGTGTGCGCCAGGGAGGAGATAAGAGGGAAGGACCTTCTTAATAGAGAGAGAATGTGAAGAGCTTAGTGTGGCTGGGACAAAGGTAGCTTGGTAGGAGACGAACAGGACAGAAGATTGAATGCCACTTGGATCAGAATGTGAAAATTAATTGGAATTAATTAACTGGAATTAATTGCCTAGGAATGAGATGGCCAATAGAAATATGGCTCAAAGCTAAGAGCTGGATCTGGGCCGCAGAGGTGGTCCCTATCTTCAAACAGGCTTCATAGTGAAACGAGAAGGACCATTACTGGAAGGCCAATCTGCAACAGCCTGTGATACACCATGCTGGAGCCACAGTGCTATCCTAAAAAGGGCTTCCGGCTGGACTGGTTGAGGGTTGATGCAGAGGTAGCAGGCGAGGAGAAGGAAGGTAATGGAGGGGACTTGGGAGAAAGCTAAGCTGGGGAGGGCAGGGAGATGAGGCCACAGGAAGTGAAGAGTAGTTTGGGGTAGGGTTTTTTCACCTGTGTGGGAGTTTAATCTTCCCTTTCAGAGTTAAAGAATCAGAACAAGAGCTAAGAGCAAAGTTCTCATCAGTCAGGAGTATTTTCTGTTTTTCCCTCCTCTTCAGCCTATGGGAAATGCACCTAGTTTGAGACTAACCCAGAAGCCTGAGAGACAAAAGGAAGAGAGAAAAGAAGGGTATGCCCAGGCAGAGGATATATACAAATCAGGGTCTGCTTGTGTGTGTGACGAAGAAAGCATAGATTCCATAGTAAAAATGAGCCCCGAGTCAGTCCTTTTCCAGGAGAGCTGCACTGCTTTCAAATGAGATGTTAGAAGCTCCCCCTTGAAGTTCATGCGGGTCTTCGAACTTTTTCCCACTGTTAATTCTGGGGCCAAATTTGGCTAAGATTGCTGCAAATCTGCTTTTTATATTTTTCTTTCTGCTTAAAGCAGTCAAAGCCTGTTGCCTTCCCTTGTAATCTCTGCAGCTACTGCACTAATAATAATTACAGACTGCTTCCCTGGTGGTCTCTGCATTTCTGGAGTAGACACAGGACATAGCATCATCAGGTCTGTAGGAAAGAAGAACCTGGAACGTTACCTGGTTGACCCCTCAATTTTAGCATTTCCTCTATATTTCACCGTATTACATGATTCTCAGGCTATGCTGGAAAGACTACCATGGGGGAACTTACAAGTTACCTGTGCTTTGGGACAGCATGTTTTATAGTAACCTTCCTCCTTACATTGAGCTGGATATGTTTCCTTGAGCCTTCTGGCTTCTTATATTATCACCTGGCACCACAGCTTAATCACATCTCTCTTCCACCTGAGACTCCTTCAGATCTTTGCAAACAAAACAGCTAACACACTTCGCAGCTCCTTTAAGAGCGAAGTGGAAATGGATGTTGGAGGACTCCTTGCTTTTTGTCACATGTTAAACTGGGATCATTCACTTGACTAAGCTCCTTTATGAAGAAAATAAAAATAAAAATCAATAAATAAGCAAACAAACCAGGAAAAAATAACAAGAAAAGAGAAAAATTTCCCAAGGTCTTCCCAAGGTGAGACCAGGATTTAAAGCTAGAGTAAATTACACAATTGCTAATATTAAAATGCACATTTAAATTTAGCAATGCTATAATAATAGTAATACACTAATAATGCCTCATCACCAAATTCAACTAGAAGTGAATCCATTTCTCTGTCCACTATGCATACTGCCTCGGCCTAACTCCTACTAATAGCGTAATTTTGAGTCCATCACCATCCTCATTACCGTACATGCATATAAGTGTACACATAGTATATCTGCATATATGTATATTAATATACAGAATATATATGGCTGGGACAAGATTTACTAACATGTGAGTACCATTAGCATTTCCACAATCTGCCTTGTTTTTAGTTTCTCATTGAAATATCTGGATAATGTGTCAAGATAAAATCAGAGTGATGAGAGAGACAAGAGGGAAGGTTTTAGGCAGAGAGACTAGGTTTAACTACATAATAAAATGTTGGAAAAGGGGAAAGAGATATACACAACAAAATTGCAAGAACTGGGGCATAAGGGAAGTTTAATGTTTTTACATGTGAGAAGATTCGAAATACTGCATGGTGTAAATAAATGGAGAGATGGAGAAAGGGAATTTGGAAAGGGTTTCTGTGAGTTATAAATCTGATTGCCTTAAATGATCTATGAAAGAGTAAAGTGAATATTAGAATTCTCTTTAATTAATAATCATTATCTAATCTGTGCTTTTTGAAAGACACCCTATTTAGAAGCAGGGCAAAATAGGTTTTTTATAGCCTTCTAAATTTGTGGTACTCAAATCCAAACAACACTCCCAGTGTGAAAATGTTAAAGAGGTCTGACATGGAAATAAGACCTACATCCTATTTTCAGATACACAGGAAGAACGAAGGGAAATTAGATTTAGAATCTGTAATAAAAAAGGAAATTAGTTTTTTTTTAATTTGTAACCTTTCTCCTGTACTTAAAAAAATGAGCCCATTCATTCTAATATTCAGCCTCTGGACCCTCCTTGCTATCTGCTCAAACATATATTCACATTTTCAATAGGCTTTCTCTATCCTCAACAGTCCCTCAAATGGTTCAGCCTGTAAATCATTAAGCCCAAGTAAACCCAGCTAAATGGAATGGATTAGGCATTTCTTTCTGACCACCTTCCCTACATTCATGTCCTAAAATATATACATATGCAAGCACACACTGTTTCAATGAGTTGATTTTTTGCTACATTTATTCTTTCTCTAATCCTGTAGCAGAGTTGGAAAAAGAAAAAACAAACCTCCAAACAACCCTAAACCCAAAACAAAACACAGTGCTTTCTGGTCACCTTCGTGGGGGAGCGTCTTCCACAAATAATGTAAATGGAACTCACTGAAGAAGACAGGGAGGGGTTCAGTGCTCTTGCCAAGGCTTAGAATCAAAATAAACTGTACAATATTTCCTTATTTATAACCTTATAAATATGGTAAAAATACAAAGAAATCGAAGCCATGAGCTCCACCCTTATGGAATTCCTGATATAGGCAGGGGAGTAAGACCCTTTGCGAAGGACTTAACAATGGAAGGTGAATGACAATGTCAGGCAACAAGATGGTACAGAATGCAGTGTTTCAGAAATAGTTTCCGTCCCAAACAAGACCTTCCTGTCTTATTCACCGAGCAGTCTGGGGTGGTCCATGGTAAGGAATGAGTAAAGCAACATGATCATGGTCCTTATTCGGACACTGGTCATTCTATGGTTTAGGACAGTTTGCTTAACTTCTGTGAGCCTGAATTTCATTATCTGAAGGAAAAAAAAAGCTAAAATGAATATTAGTTAAAGTATTTTTTCGATTTACAAGTCTGTAATTGTGATTGCCTTTCACCAGAAGGGCATGAGTAGACCTGCAGTGGATAGCACAAGCCATGAGAAACATCTACAGTGTATATAAGTGGCAGAGTACCCACTGGATAATGTTGGAAAAGACTGGGTGTCATAGGTAGGTTCAATGAAATATGTATTTGCTGGAGGTGGGTCTGGAGCCATCAAGATTATTTTCTTTTAATTTCTTATTAACCATTGTACTTTTCACAGGATTAGAGATAATTGTTTTACCATTTACTGTGGAGTCAGTCTGGAGACTGATAATTGCATGTCAATCCAGTGATGTTTCAGACCCTTATGGGTAAGAATGCTTGCTATTGCAGAGCTGCACTATACCCCTTCATCTAGGCATGTTTATAAATTAGGTTTGGGATCCTGCTAACTCAGAGGCCAGATTAAGAAATTTTAGTACTATCCTGCTTTACTTGGATTATGAAATACCTGGCAATTTCTATGACACTGAATTAGAAGTGCCATTTTTCCCCATTGCATCAGACGGGGCTCTTTCCCTAGAAACAGTCGAAGTTTAACATGTTTACATACTTGCCAGAACATGTGTCAAAATAAATCCAAGGGCTTGTGTGGGAAGCTGGCAAATCTCCCTTCCTCCCCTTCCTTATGCCCCCAGTCTAGTGGACTCTGAAGTGTCTGCTGCCTCACCCAGAGAGGCTGAACAAAGTAGGATCTTTTCACTCAGACCCCTTTGCCTTTGGGCTCACCACAAGCTCCAGCACCAAGAGGCTGCTGTTGGATGGCCTTTGCATATTGGCGACCTGGGCTGGGGTCACTGACCAGTCTTAACAGAGGGAGGGATGGCTTTCCAACGTACACGGACGACACATACACAAAACACTCTGCAGATCTCACCAGGAGGAAGGGGCTCTAGTTGCATCCCTTTATATTGCTCTTCTGCTCTGCCCTGCAGATTTCCTACCACTTTTATTGCCACGGAAGAACGACTGCCAACCTTTCCTGAAGGTTTCCTCTCTGCCACCAACCTGCAGCAACCTCCCCTCCATCTGTCAAGCCTCACATCACCATGAGCGAAGGCACTCTCTGCACACAAAGGCACAGACAGTGCTAGTTTCCATCTGAGCAAGATTTGGAAGTTGACACCAAACCTCTCCTTCCAGCGACTTCCTCCTTGCTACTACTGATTCCCTTCTCCTCCCCCTCAGCAATCCCTCAAATTGCTGACTTCCTTCACCTTAGTGATATTTATCAAAATCTTATATTTAGAAAAAAAGTAGATGCAGTTTGCTACAAGAAGATGGCATAATTTGATAGACAATCCCAGGTTATTTATACTTTCACATGCAACAGAATGTGACCATATACTGAATACATCTCTGATGGTGAAAATGAAAGATCACGTCCCTGAGAGAAGTTTATTTCAGAGAAGTGAAGCTGTTGCCTGCCCCTAATAATAATGCTTTACAATAACAGCAATAATAGCAAAGTAGTAATAACGGCAACTACCATTTACTGCGTTCTTACAATATGCCAACGTGATTTGTAAATACATCATCTCATTTATTCTCCAACAACCTTATGAAGCAAGTCGTCTCATTTCTTTCATTTTACAACTGAAGAAGTCAGGGATTAGAGATGTTAACAAGGTGGCCCAACACACAAATGGGTAAACAGGATTCAAACTCAGGCACTCTGATTTTAGAGCCCAACGTCTCAAACACTACTCACTGCCTCCCAGTATGTATTATAATTACATAGATTGATGGCTGAGATAAGTTAGACTGCTTTAGATTAAATGAATCAAATTAGATTGGCAGGTAGTCACTAGAGTCCCTTCCCAATTACGACAGTTATGTTTCTGAAAACCTCTCCGGTAGCAGAATTTTCTGTTGAGGACCTCAAGACTTTATTTTTAAAAAATGCTTTATGGGAAATCAATGTTAGTAAGGAAAATGAGAAAGTCTTTTTTTTAAGTAAGTGTAATAATGCTCATTAAAATAAAACAATAAAACAGTCCCCCAAATTAAAACAATATTTACCCATCTTAAGTTAGTATGAGTACTCTGCTATTAATTTCCATTTACTAACCATGCTCAGCAGAAAATTTTCAGTCTTTGCGTCCCATGAAGTTTGCTTCAATCTACCACTGCCATTCTTACAAAGAGCCATTTCATGTGTGTCTGGAATGCTTTGCTTGTTTAAAACGTACAGTGGTAACACGCTTATTCTTGGTCAGAAAGTCTTAAGATTGCTTAAAAGGTATAGGGAAAGAAGACCTACAACTAGAATTTTGAGAAAAGATAACTGATATTATAGATTACAATACATTGATTACTACTAAACTATGCGACAGTAATCTATATATAGTAATACATCTCACACAATAGTAAAAGACATTATATCGTTTACTATTGTGTAGAGAGGAGTCATTTTCTCATTGTCACACTAATGGTTTCCTCTCGCCTCAATTATTTGGGAGTAGACATATCTGAGCATATATTAGATGAGCAATGTGGTGGAAACACGGCTCATTTATCAGATACAGCAAGTTAAATTGAAGACCTGTGACAATAGGTGAAGGTTTTTTGTCAGAGGTATCAAGGAGCATTGGAAAAATGCGTGGGATTGGGAATACGGCGAAGGTCAGCCAAACAAGGTATGAAGAGAGGAAAATCAGGTGACAGGGTCTTGCACACTACATGTATGTAGTAAGTATTCACTGAAAATATATATGAATGGTAGATGGATGGAATGATGAAGTGGAAAAATACTGAATATTTACAATTTTACAGTTTTGTCAAGTATAAAAGCATAATGTCCTCTAATCGCTCTCTGCGAAAAGCTAAGGACATATTTTGCTCTGCTTTTTTCATATTGTTTCATATTAACGAGAGGTTTTAAAACATCACGGAAAGTACCAACCTTGAAAGCTGCATTCTGTTTTTCTCATCTCACCTACAAAAATAAAAAAGACAGGAAAAAAAAAAAAGGAAATTTAAGTGAAAGCCAATTAAGGCAACAGCATTAAAAAGAGCATTAAAAAAAAAAAACTTTTACCTTTTTCCCTTGACAAAGGAGATACACTTAACTGTGAAGAGAGAAATACTCTGATCAAACTTTTTCTCCTCTTAATTAAACTGTTTTTAAAATATTTCGTGCTTTTTCTATTTTGTGAGTTCGCTTTTTTTAAAATTTCTTGGGGGCACAGCAATTATGAATGACAATGAGGAAAGATACAGGGAGGATGTTTAATAAAAATGATAAAACTAAATTAGATATAAGGAAAAAATACACAGACAGAACTTAATCAACCCATGGAAATTCGCCATGATGATAAGATTGTTCGATAAATTCAGACAAGAGTATTTTAAGAGACTATTACAATGTACTCTCAGGTTCTGAATTTTTACCCTTGAATGCTGATTAGAACACAGGCTCTTGCTTCTTCTCTCTCCTCACTCCCCCCTGTAATCTGTTCTCCCTTATGGACCAAGTGATTATTGTGTTGTTTATAATAACTGTTCTACATTCCTTATGGAAATTGTAATTATGATGCTGAATATTCAAACTGCAAGCCACTTTTCTCAGGGAAATTGTAATTATGATAATGCAGTATTTACCCAACCAATGTTTTCTAGTCATTGTTCTCTTTGAGGAATGAGGAGGTGAGAGAAAAACACTGAAATAAAATATCCTGTTGGGATCTCAGATATGTATTCTGGTAATTAATATTTTTATCACAATTTTGTAAGGTTCAGAAATATTGAGGAATTTACCTAATATGACACAGCTAGTAAATCAAGAACACCCCAAAATAAACACAAAATTATACTATTTAGAAAAAGAAACAAAATTCCAGGTCAGTCACTGAAAACTCTAGTTATGTGAGCCCCTAGGTAGATGGGAAGTGCATCTCTCCTAACTCTTCTTATCTATCTGCCTTATTTCCACTTTGCCAGATCTCTACAACCAGTGCCCCAAACAAAGGTGGGAGGCCTATCCTTTCTTCCTTAAGAATTCAGCAGTGATTGTTTAGGATTTTTTCAATATTGGGAAGCAATGATTGAGGACCTACCATGTACAGTACTTTATATTATTTTATATCCCGTAACACTCCAAGTATTTTTACTTCAATTTTACAGAAAAGGAAAACGAGTTACACCTGAAGTGATTCATTTGCCCAAATTTTCCAAGTTGCTCTCTGTTCTTTTAACTTGCAAAATTGACGAGTCAATCAAAAAGAAGTGAAGATTAAACAGAACCTCAGAAATTAAGGGCAAATAAAACAGGAAATTAAAAAAGGAAGAATAATAAATATATAAATTAGTGATTTTTTTAGTAGACTACATTCTAGTCACTGGCTTACCACCATCTTATGCAGCTCGAATACTTCCAGGATCTAGTCTTGGTCCTTCTCTCAGCTTTACTATGCTTCTGATCCCTGCCCAAGAAGTTCCACTGTCCTCCTATATTTCTTTTTTAAGCCTTAGAATAACCTTCCCTTCATTCTTCCAGTAGAGCGCATCTATTTTATACAGGCCACATAATATCAATATATATTTCTGTTTCCCCACACGTGCAAAGGCTGATGAGCTGCCCACCCAGAGAGTAACAGAGATCAATGCTGAGCCTCAATTAAAGCACGATCCTCGGGGAGACCAACCAGCCACTTGATGGAAAGCTGATTATGACATTGGACCTCTTCCACCTCAGGAGTAGTGATTCATTTTGACTACAACTAAAACCAATTCTAAAAAAGGGTTTGCTTATCTGCCTGTAGGGCCTTGTTCAGCACCATGGTCCAAGGACCTAGAGAGTATCTGATCCATCAGTACATGATACTGCATAATATTACCTCAGACCGAAATACTTTGGATGTCAGCAATAGATATATAATCATGGGATCCACTCATCCCGATACATACTGCACGAGCCAGAAGCGGCTGACCTGACAGACACATGGAACAGCATTTGGAGGTGTGGCTGAAGCACCAGCTTGGAGATGACATGCTGCAACCACGGGTGCCATTTAAAGGATGTGGGAAACACACTAAATCAATGACCATTCTTTGGTACTGCATCCCTAACAGAATACATAGTCTAGAGACCAAGGGGAGGAAGCAGAAGTGGTCGAAATTGGCATCACTCCCAGGGCCCTAAGTGGGGAATTTGTGCTTTCTGTCCCACAAATTTAGGCTCTGTGAATCTAGACATCCTGGTTTTCAGAGGAAGGGTGCTTCCATGAGAGGACGCAGTAGAAGTCTCATTGAACTTTAGGATACACCTTACATCCAATCACGCTGGGCTCCTTGTGCCAGGAGACTAGCAGAAAGGAGAGGAGTCATCATACTCTCAGGGAAAACTGATGAGCAGGTGGAGGTGCTGCCGGACGACGAGGGCAGGGAAGAATTCCTAGCATCCAGGTGATTCCTAGGGAATTTCTTGGTATTTCCTTGTTTTTGATAATAAATAGACAAGTGCAGTAGCCATGGCCTAAGAAGGAAATGGTGAGGAGGGGTTCAGACCCCTTAGTAATGGCCAGTTCCACCCCCAAGGTAAGCCATGTAGATGAGTAGAGGTGCTGGCTAAGGATGAGGGAATTCTAAAACGTGTGGGAGAAGAGAGAAAACAATAGGAGGACAAAAGGTATCCGCTGTGGCCTTGAGACTAGCTGCACTGGCAGGGGTTGTAGTTCTAACCTTCCTCTTGGAGGCTCTGCCAGAAAAGGTGACTTACTAGGATCCTGAAGAAGCTGTTCCAAGATGCAATAAACTTATTACAGGAAGCATGAAGAGCCAAGCGTCACAGGAATGCACATGGTAGATGCTGCAGGACATTACCCAGATCCCCCTTCAGGACAAGGCCCTCATCCCCCAGCTGCCTGAAGTGTTGGCTCCTGGTGGCTCACAGCTGACTCCTTCTCTGGGCATTTTCCTCCTTCCACCAAAGGTAACTGCTTTACCCGAGATAATTCACCTTCCCACAGGCAGCTCACATCTAATGACTGATCGATAGATGGGTACAAAGGCCAGGCTCCCCTTTCTCTATTTGGGACACCTATAACAATATTCTTCCCAAGCACACCCCTCAACAAACTTCCTGCATCAAAAGCTCCATCTCAGAGTCTGTCAAGAAAACTGACATAAAGCAAGAATCTAAAATTCAGAAGCCATGGAGATGAGAACTGAACACAGATATGACTGGCTCTAAAGTCCATATCCTATTCATTATATCTTCCCATCTCCCATAAAGAACAGTTTACTCTAATTTTCAACATAGTTTTGTCTAGACAGTAAACACAGTTGATAATGATATGTTTAAGCCTGTAAGTCAGAAAGCATTCTTCAGTGTTACCCAATAGCTATAATTATACTGCCATTGGAACATTAAACTAATATATTTATACCCCTTGAATTCCAGACTGAGATAAATTAGTAGATACAGAAAGATATATACATATTTACTAATTTATAATATTATATTAAAATATATATGCACATATATTTGCATATATGTGTGTATATCTATTCTATAAAATATAAGTCAAGACTAATTTGGTCAGTTTGACCAAAATTCCTAATTACGCTAGCCTATTTTCAAAGAACAGTATACTTTTAATCATGCCATTTTCTAGGAAAGAAATTCAAAACAGCTCTGTTTCAGAAAACTTAAAGGATTAGTTACAGAACAAAGGCTTACATTTTCTACCATAAATGTAAGGATTTTATCAGGCATGAAATGTAGTCAGAACAATTTACGGTCCAGTAAAATATTACTTCAGGCAAGCTTTACAATCAGAATGCAGAAGCTACCTAATTCTATGTAATTTTGAGAGAATGCAGTTAGGACTTTACAACCAGTGAATGGTTCAACTCAGTGGTCATCACCTCTCCGTAGTCTCTTGTCTGGAAATCATTATATCTCTCGAAACTGTTCCCGAAGAAATTCCACATCACTTATTCTTAATTCTGGGTGACACCATTACACTCTTCTATTTAAACGTACTTGGCATGATTGGTTTACTCGTGTTATTCCACAGCAATACTGCGTTAAGTGCTTAGCGTGATAAATAAACAAGACAAAATCAGATAAACTGAGACAAGAAAATTCCAAGAAACGTACCTAACCTGCCACAGTGAGGCAGGAAATAGTTGCTATACCTTGAGGAAGAGTCTCTGGTGCCTGGCATAGTAACCAGCATATGGTAAACAACTGATAAATATCTTGGCATGAGTAAACGAGTACATACGTGGAAAGATAAAATGAGCGAGAGAACTGGATGGGACGAAGATCCCAATTAACTGAGTGATGAACTAAAGGTAACACAGTGCATTTGATGAGGATCATTATAGGTGTTTTATTATTTATAAACTAGTCCTTAATACCATTTTTTAAATAAAATAAGCGGTATAATAAAAAATATGAGACTCTGTACTCAGTCCCCACTCCCTCTCCTATTTAATATAGAATGGTTTAGATAACACTACTTAATATAGAATGGTTTAGATAAGAGTACAGAGCTGCAGTATGAGTTCTGAATCAACAGGCAGTGTGATGTGTCTCCCCCATACACTAATACCATGGCAAGCTTTATTATTACACCTGTAGCATACAGAGGAGGGTAGGAAATGAGCCTGCATTACTTTCCCGTCGTCATTTCAATATGGAGTACTGCTTTTTGTTTTGGATACCAGATTTTATGAGATCCACAAACAAATGGAACACAATATGGGTGAAAGGCTAAGTTAGTGAAGAAAATCAAAATAATATAGGAAATGGCTGAAAGAATTGAACATGATCAGAGGAAGCATGCGAGTTGTTCTGGAACATCTGAATAAGCATCATAAAATTTTAGCTAGAGATATTTTAAGTATTGATAACATGAGGAAGAACACTAAACACTGTCAAGATGGTTTGTGCCTTAAGACAAAAGTTAGCAAATTACAGGCTGCCAAATCTGGCCACCAAGTCTATGCTCTTTATCTACACATTGTTTATGTCTGTTTTACTGCTACAGTAGCAGAGTTAAGTAGTTGTGACAGAGACCACACAGCCCACCAAGCCACATGTATTTACGACGTGACCACTTACAGAAAAAGTCTGCTGACGCCTGCCTCAAGAGATAGTCATTCATTCATTTATTCATTCATTTAGAAAATATGTTTCAAGCAAATATAATGTTTCTAAAATGTACTGGACACTGACAATATACAGGTAGGATACAGTCTTAGCCCTGGTACCAATTTCCCTGTCACCAGACAGAAATTAGGTGACCATTAACAAAGCATATTTTGGAAGGGAGCAAATCATGAAACAAATTATTGGACTCAACGACCTCAAAGGTTTCTTTCAACTGTAAGATTCTTTAAAAAAGGAATCGTCTTGGAGGAACAGGCCTCGAAAAACTGGTAAATGGAAACAGATGAATAAATAGGGGGTTGGGGTTATGGAGAAGAGTCAAGGTGAGGGATTAGAGAATAAAGACCAGTCAAGTTGAATAAGCATATGGGGTAGGAGTGAGGAAGTACAGAGGAAATATCTGGACAGGCTAAAAACACTATATTGTGAAGGGTATTCTATGTCAGACTTAAAATTTTTTAGCTTATTTCAGACAACAGGAAGCTATGAAGTCTTTTTGAAAAGGGGTAGTACAAACAAAGTGAAATTCTGGGGAGATCAATTTGACAGAGATATGTAGGATGGATTGGAGATGAAAGATAGGAGAGCAGTACAGGCTCAAAATAAGCACGAAATACTAAGAATTGGGTGGGAAGAGAGAAGTAGGAGTGAATGTGTGTTTCACATGAATGAGGCATGCTGGCTCCACAGCAACTCAGGCTCATGAGAAAAAACAGGGAGCGGGGGCTAGGTGTGACTAGGGTTCTGCCCCTGGATGTGTATTATTTCTTTCTCAGAGCCAGAGGCTTCCTCTATACATGGCCCAAAGGAACATGGTAAACTCCATCCTCATTTTAGTCAATATCCAAGAAAGCCCAGCATTGGTGGGTAGAAAATGATGTCGTTTAGAACAGGATCGCTGACAGTGATGATGACTATATAGAATGGTGTTTGGACTTTCAGAGAGAAGGCCATCAACTTTCTTGGGGCCCTAGTTAATGAACAACTGAGAAGTGGATTGTATCAAGTCTGGGAGGAAACTGCAGAGCAAAAACAAAAAAAACACAAAAAAACAAAAACCCAAACCCAAACCCAACCCCCACCCCCCAAGAAAAACAACTAGAAATTCAATTGTAGAGTTTTGATTAACATGGTAGAAATAGGGAAAAGAAGTGAGTCTGTGGGTATTTGTGTGCCAAAGGCAGCAAGAATAATTCCAGGCCCCACTGGTTGCTGAGTTTGAGGCTGTTGATACGCTATGTAACCTGGAGCTGGGTGTGGCTCTGCTTGTAGGTAGCAGATCTCAGGGAATAATTATAACTATGTTTGTGTGGAATTTAAATGTGTCCTTTCCAATTTGGGTTTGAGAGTACATGCGTATATATCAAATGTACAAGACCATACTTAACGTCCGAATGGGCATCATTAAGCAAAGAAGACAATGATCTTTTCAAAGAAGGTCAGCTATTTTAAAGGTCCTCATTAGTCTTAGACTATAGCCATGGCTTTAAAAGGAAATTGTTACCTTCTGCCCAGAGTCCAGCCAATTGTCCACCCACTCATTAGCTATGTCTTTGTAAAACAATCGCATCAATAAATTATATATTAAATGATCTTAGCTAACTACCTACAACACATTGTAGACCATTAATAGGTGTTCGTTTATATTAAGGACAGAAATGATATCCATAGGGAGAGTTAGCTGAAAGCCAAGTCAACACATTTTATATTTCCTTTGCTGTACATCAGCAATATTCGGAGCAAAGCCCTGAATCTCCCAGGGCTCATTCGTGTGCAATCTGCAACTTCTCAATACCTGAAATCCTCATATAGGCATAGTATGTTTAAGTTCTACAAGCCACACTGCACACTTCAGTGGAAAGCACTAAAGTGTAGTGGTTAAGAACACTTGCTCTGCTTTTAGACAGCTCTGACATGTCACTTCAACTTGGTGTGTGATCTTTGACAAGTTAGTTGACCCCTATGCTTCATGTTCTTGATCTGTAAAATGGGGGTGGTAATAAAATAGCATCTACCTCACTGGGCTAATGTAAGGATTAAATGAGAAACTGCAATTAAAGTGCTTGATACCTTGGAATCGCCAAATACATACTATCATGGTTTTTTCACACCTTTTTCCAAACAGGATTTGTGGAGATTTATAACATACACGACAATTAGAACAAAAAGGACCCCCCCATCCCCTGACAAAAAAACAAAGGAATCCTATGGTAAAAGGTAGTAGTTTGGAGGTGGGGTCTTCTACTCTGCCTTAAGACCGATCTTCCTCAAACCCAATCCGTAACCAAGTCCCCTGGTTAAAATCCTAATCTGTGGGATGATTATTCACTCTAGCGTGCACTCCAGGCTCTTTGTGGGTGGCCTCTTTCCACCTTACACGCAGCACTCCCCCTTTCATTTCTAAAGTTGAAGTACTATAGGTCTCCAATCTTTTCTGTGCATAAGATCCCAGATTTCTGGGATTCCTCTTGTCTTTATATATAGCCCCTTCTCTACCTGGAATGCTTTCTCTTCCCTTCCTTAATCTCCCAAAAACGACCGTGCAGTGTGGGAAAGGCTTAGGAAAGGAAGTATGTGGACTTGTTGGAAGAAGGTCTTCAAAAAAGCCAGCATGTTCAAGGCAGTAGAGACTCCTGGGGAGACCTGTGGATTCCAGAGAGTGGGAAGTCAAGCTCCTCAGGGGGTCCTCACTTGGGAAGGAGGCAGTTCCTACAGAGAATATCCCAGTGCATGAAGCCATTAAACAGGAATTTGGAGGTGAGTGAAAAAAGGGGGTTTGTCAGCTCTAAACCCCAACCACTAAATTAATGTTGAATCTTGGTTTACGCTAATGACACTTAGTAATGTAATTCTAGGTAAGAGCATCTGTACAATATTTCAGATATTCCCAGAGGTGTTTAGAGAGAGGGAGTAAGTCAACCAGATAATACTGTGTGAAATTAATTAAACAGGGACTTTAATATAAGGAAGCTCTGAATTGGAAAATACATCTGTTTTGTATATGCATTTTCTTCCACTTCACCTGTGGTGTTTAGGTTTGCTTAGAATTCTCGTGGGAAAAGAATTTGGGGTAGAAAATTCTATGATCTTGTGCTAATGTGGAAAATAAGTTTATAAGTCTCGAGAGCAGGATTATACCTATGAAAGCCTTTTCATATGTTTTCGTATTCACTAAAGCATTATACAATATGACATGGAAATGTACAAATATTAAATTAGCAGTAAAGAGTACTATACTACTGATTTCTATTGTAAACTGTAGTTAGATAATTCAAAAGCTATATTTAGATAATTAGTAATTTTTAATAACGTAATAAGCAAACCCCCTGTCAACACAAAAAATAAGAGAATTGACAGTATGCTCTTCCTCAACCCCAAACATATGAACCATCTCTTCAGGCAACTGGCATTCTGAAGTTCACATTTATCATTTCCTTTCCTTTCTATTTTACGGTTTTATTGCATCTCTAAGCATTCATGTAAAAATGTGTTTATATATGCATGTGTGTATGATGCTTTTAACTTAAAAAATAATCATATTGTATTTAATCATTTGGGCTTGATTTTTTTCAGTTAAATTTTTATGGTTGTTATTGATATATTTGAACCTGTTTCCACATTTTATTTCATTTCAATTTGATCTTCTCTATTATACTTTAAAAAATAATTATCCTCTCTATTTTTTTCCATTATTTTTAAAACAAACACTTCAGCACGTATCACATTCACTGACTTCTACTCCCCAAGCATATCTGGTATTATCATTCTGGACTTTTAATTTTGGTGTTATAATGGTATCATACCAAACTTTTAATTTTGTATCAGCTTAGATATGTTTATTCTTTTTCTTTTCTCTTAGCAATTTTTAAAACTACAGTTTTTAACAAAGAATAAAATAACTTTTAAAACATCATATATTTCGTAAAACATCTCGTAAGATTTACCTATTTTCTTACTTAAATATTAACGCAAACTGTTCCTGGCATGGGTCTTTCGCAAAGTTTCAGAGGCTTTGTATGATAAAGAATACCATACCCTTGCATTTAAATAACAGTTAGCTGGCTATCAAGTACTAGGTCTTCAGTGCTTTTAATATTTTAAAAGCACTCCACTGTTTTCTTGCATCCAATGTTGCATATGAAAAATCTAATGTTGGTCTGATTTTTGTTTCTTTTACATGATCCATTTTATTCTATTCATTCTTCTTTTATCCAATTAATATATACTAAGTGGCTACTATGTGATGCACTATGTTAGGCGCTGGTGTACAGAAGCGTATAGAGAGGCACATCCACAATAATTCTAGGAGGTTGTCCTCCACTGAAGTACATTTCACATGATCAAGAACATGATTTTAAGGCCAATTTTAAAGGAAGCATTACCTTCCTTCCATTCTCTTAAAGACTCAGTGTTCAGAATCTCTAGGTCCATACCATTGCTTCACCTGATTTGATACCCCCAGCTCCAAGTTCCCTCTAGATCATAATTAACTTTACCTGAAGTGAATCAAAATTCACTTGCCTTGCCTAGACTAGATTCAGTTTCTCACAGCTGTTAAAAAGTTACACAGGAGTAAATTCACATAGAGGTTAATTTTATGTAAGGGGAACCCATAAATGAGGGTTGAGGGGCAGGGATTGCTATAGTCCACTTCATGCCTCTACTCTGAATTGAGAAGTGTAGAGAAAGCACAAATACCGTTACTCTTCATAATGCTGTTTTCCTCTTTCTAGACAAACAAAATTAGGTTTTGCGGCTGGGAAGAAGCTATATGCAGCTTAGGGAAAATTATGAAGCAGAGGAAATGAAGTGAGCAAAAGATAAATATTCAAAATATAACCCTTCCCTGGGAGTCTCAAATGTACTAAATCCTCTATGAATTGTGCTTCTTTCAAAAAAAACCACAAGATTTTATCATAAACAAATATATATGCACGTTTCATTAACATACCTTTCTGGATAATGGCAACAAGGCTTAGCCACAGATTCAGAAAAGTCAAAAGAAGATGGACCAGGGAGGAAACAAAGGGATGACAGTTTGGATTTATTAGGGAAACCTGCATAGCTCTGGCAACTGTGTGGACTTTATTTTTAGTGAAATAATACAATTCAATATATATCTTCTTACAGAACATCACTAATAAAATACTACAGTGCTAGGCCTTCTGGGAACTCCAACATGATATTAACAGGTAATTTGTCTTCGAGAGGGATATCAACAATTATAAAGTGTCTTTTCTTCCCACCATAATATTGGAAACCTTGCACATAACACATCACTGACATATATCCCTCTGCTTGCCTGAGGATTACTGTTAGCAAAGATTTTATCAGATACATTGTAGCTCTCACTTAAAGGGGAAGCACACACAATGTTCTCACAGAGATCAAGGACTGCCCACATTTATCCTGCTGAATCTGGATGTGCCCTTTGAGAGTGATGAGCACATGACAGAGGCTAGTTTTCTAGCTAGCACCTTCATTTGTGCTAAAAGACACTAACTACCCAAGAAGGGGGACTTGAATGCATGTTTGTGTTTACCCCATTTTCTTCTGCTTCATAGTTCCCTACAATTCCACATATCTTCTTCCCCATCACAGCAATTAAAAAGGTATATTTTAAATAATATCGAAGGAAGATCAGATACATATATAACCCAATGAATAATTCTAAAGCTGAGGAAACTTTTTATTGGTCAATGTCATTTCAATGAAGACATAATGTCTTTAATAAAAATGCCTGCAACATATTCAACTAATAAGACATAAAAACCCTGTGTTTGGGAATAATCATAGCTAGTCACCTCAGCTAAGAGAGCAATACCTTGTGTGGTATATGAGAATTTCTGTCACGTATTCTGCAAGATGAGGCTTCTCGTTTTAAAAACAAACTATTCTAGATAGTCTTTTTATATGATAGGGGCTTCTTAGACTAATTCACGAACGTGAAAATAATCTTTCACAAAATAATTATTTTTGATTTCAACAAAGATAAAGGGAAACATGAAGCTTTTATATTTTTATATGGGAATAAGAAGGATATCAAGCAAGTTTTGAATCTACAGAGTTTACAAATTAGAAAAAAATTAAGTCTTGAATATACAGTAAGAACGTTTATAAACACTGTGTTAGGGATAAAGTTTTACAGTATAACGAGCACTGTGTACCTACCGCCCAGTATAAGCAATAGGACACATCCTTGACCTTTAAGGCCCTCACATGTCCATCACTGACACCAGCTACTGTCCCTCCTGACTCCAAAGACAACTGTAAACACCAAATTTATGTTTTGTCATTCCCTCATTCTTCTTTACAGTTTACCACACTGGTTAATAGCCTCAAACATAGTATCCTACTTTGCATGTTTTTCAAGTTTATGAAACCAGACTTGATTTTTTTTTCTCTCAGGGTTATGTCCCTAAGATAGATTCGTGTTGTCTTGTGCAGCTGTATTTTATTCACTCTTATTGCTGGAGAGTATTATATTATGTGAATATACAACATTTTTCCTCTATTTCACTGTTGATGGCATTTGGGATTTCCCCAGCATTTTGCCGTTATAAACGTTGCTGCTCTTAACATTCATGCATGAATATTCAGGTTCAGGAGTCCTGGGACATATAAAGAATAGCTTCCCTTAGATTTACAGCACGAGGAGTAGATGTGCTGAAAAATAGGGATGCCTATGTTCACATTTACTATCATACGCCAAACTGTTTTCCAAATCTGTTAAGTTGAACCATGGACTTTTAAATATTCCGTTTGTTCCACATCTTTTAATTTTTGCCAATCTTGTATCTCACTCTTGATTTTAATGTATATCTTTTAGTTATTATTGAGGTTGATGATACATGATTTCTCATATGGGACGTGGCTATTCAAGGCATTTTTGGTGTGTTTTGTGATTTTTTTTTTACTCCAAACTCACACTCCTTGAATAATTCTTTCATGCAATAAATTTTTGATGGTTGGGCCAAATGTAGATTCACCCAAATATAATTTACATTTCTTTCCTGCCATTCACTTAGACGCTTTATCAAGCTCAGCAACTTTAAACTAAACATTAGGCTTGAGGGCTTGTTTGGATCCCCCAGGTAGAATGAATTCAGGCTGCAAAATACACATGAGAACCTGCTTATGGTTACCAAATTTCCTGGGGATTTTTTTCTTTCTACACTCAATGTCAAGGTTCAAGGACGGCCATTATTCTTGCCATTCTCTGGAGCATAGATGACCTATTGGTAATTTACATTAAAGCAAAGGCACAGCCCTTTAGGTTCCCAGATTCCTGGGCATGACAGCCATGGCACAGAGGCATCATTTTCACTCACTCAGCACCTCCAGACATCATCACCCCCAACTTTTGCCCCATCTCCTAGAAGATTCCACAGTCAACCTCACTCAGTGATGCATCATCCAACAGGGAGCCTATTCATCTTTCTAGAGAACAAGCATCTCGGCTCCCCGCCTCCAAAAAACCACTGTGATCAATACATCCAGAACTTTGCAATTAGAAAAATCTAGAAACTATTTTAAATTCAACAGAAGTCTAAGATTTTATTGTGCAGTTGAATAAAATTTTTATTTTGATTTACCTATGGAGGGCACTAGAAATTTCTGAGTCGAGATGAAATCAAGTCTTAATTTATCCCTGGCACCATGCTCCACATTCCATATTCCCCTTTCTCCCTATGTCAGGATTTGGAACGTTGCTGTTGTCAAAGGCCCTGAGTTAATCTGATAAATCAATCAAAAATGTTTTTGGGGTCTGGACAAATTTGTGTCTCTTGTAACTGAGCAATCTGTTTGCTATTTTTATTAGAATCAAGCTCAGTTTTTATAACTTGATGAACCACTTGACTAATATTAGCTACCAAGTTTTTGAGTGTCTACTATCTGCCAGACAATATGTTAGTGTTTTACATACATTTATTTAATCCTTACAGCTCTCCATGATGACTCAACACTGCCAAGCTAGTAAATACAGCCTCAGCTGTATTCTACCTCAGGTCACTGCTTCCACAGTCTCTGCCTTACACTCTACAACCTGCCACACATCGTGAGGAAGAGCCTCCTTATTGTTCAAACCCAGCAGGTGACTACAAAATTAAACTATTTCTTTCAGCACAAACAGGTTTCAAATTGTTTGGCAGATAACAATGGAAGAACCTTTTTACTGTGAAATCTTAATTCACATCTGTGCATAATAGGTGTTTACCCCGAAACCTTATGTATTTAATAATTATCTAGTTAAATCACTTTATGTACTAATCTACCAAGTATGTAATAAAAAAATGGCACAGCAGATTTTTCCAGCTTTGGTGTTTATGAACAGCTTCCACTGGTCTCCTGCTATTAAAATGTTGACATATGCACACCAGAATAGAAAAGGGTTTCCTTTGAATGTTACATAAATTAAAAAAGAAAACCCTTCGCAAAGGAGTTTATGATCATAGCCTGGTAGACCTTGATATAATCATGCATCTGCTATCTCCTAAATCTTCCTGTGCTCCAGTTTCCTGTAAAATGGGGATAATACCTGTTTGACTTCTCTCAGGTAGAAATGATTTAGTGAAGACATGAATGCAAAGCAATTTAGTTCTTCAGAGCTAAGAATTTTGTAAACAAAAGGCATTTCCATTGATGCTCTTGTTATTATTCACTTGCACTATAAAAACCTCAGAAATGCAGCCAAAGTATAAAAAAAAAACCCAAGCTAAGCACATCATTTAAAAAGCTTTTTTTCTTTGCTCTTCTATCTTGGCAGCATTAGTTTAAAAGATGCCTGAATTACTTGACACGTCAGAAAGAACTACTGTTGCAGATGGAAAGGTAATCTATATGCAGGTACTGATCTAACAATATACGACTCTCAGACATGTAAAACCACTAAAACACAAATACAGGTAATTGTCAGAATAATTCTAATTCATCTTTAGTTTGCTTGCTTATTGACCCATTAAGTCTAGATTTATTTTAAAATCAACTTTATATTGGTATAATGTATGTATAATACAATTCACACAGTTTAACTGTAAAATCAATGAACTGTGACAAATTTATAAATTCAAATAATAACTACCACACTGATCAAGATATAGGATGTTTTCATCTCATCAGAAATTTCCCTCACGCCTCTTTGCATAGACCCAGTTTTTACTCATTAGAAATCAGGTCTGTGTTTAAATTGATGATACTATCTTGGATTCAAAAATCCAGTTCCTGGGTTCCTGCCTGGGGGATAAGCATTGGGGCAGTTGGAAATCATCTGTTATCCTTTTATTTCTGAGTTATCATTTCCTCAGAAAGGCCTTCTCCATCTACGGGCCTTATTTTTCCCTCTTGTTGCACCTTGTTCTTTTCCTTTGTCCTTTTCACTGCAACTCATAATTCCCTATTTATTTATGTGTGTGCGAGTGTGTGTGTGTGTGTGTGTGTGTTTATTTAATGTCTATACCACTCACTAGACTTGAGACCTTCCAAAATTAGGGATCATTTTTTTTTTTCCTATTGCTGATATGTTCTTAATTGATGCCTGCCACTTTCCTGGCACAGGGAGGTGCTCAATAAGTATTTTTGAATATACTAATAAATAGTTAATTAATTTATACAACATTTATTAAGTACCTACTGTAGGCAGGTGGACTGCACTGTACTGGAGATCTAAGGGTGAAAAAGAATTTTAATAAGCAGGCCCTACTTACATTGAATCCACAATTATGTGTCTATAAAACAACACCTCAGCTCTTCTCATGTTTAGTCATTATTGTCAGTATGTTCCCACTGTATGCATGGTACTAGGTGAGGTACTTGATGAATATTAATTTGAGAATATTTCAAAAGTAGCCACAGATAAGCCTAATCTAATACATATTTAATTATTCAAAGCTTTGTTGCAAAAATGTAAATTTGGGAATCAAATACAAAATTCTATAGTGAGTTATTTTCTATTAACTCAGAGCAGAATATCAACACAATAGAATGATTGCAACTGTTTTCAACGATAAAATGTGGATTTGATTATTAGAATATGAATGAGTAGTTTAACAAGTTATGATTTTTTTTCAACTCTAGTTAGAGGGTATACTCACCCCAAGGGTGAAACTGAATCACATATTGAGGGAGAATCTATCATTAGGGCCCATTTTAATTCTTAAGACAACTTTGTGAGAAAGATATCTGAGTGGCGAGTTTCAGAAAAAGTCTCTTAGAATAAAACCTTGCCTGAAATAAAGCAGCCAGCAAGTAGCTGAGTTAACACTTGAACTCAAGACAATCTACTCCAATGTTTACCTCCTTCTAATGAGTATTTCTAACATCCATGCTGCACCTACTATGTAGGAGGCGCTCTTCTAGGCCCTGAGGACACCACAAAGAACAAAGAACAAACACTGCCCTCAGGGAGCTCACATCCTAGAGCATAGGATAAGAAAACTGATATTTACTGATATTTGGTAGAGCAAACTTTCTCTCTGTTAGGTCATGAAGTCCATGGTACCCTGGGAATTCAGCAGGGCAAATCACATTATCCTCTTTTCATAGACAAGGAAATTGAAGCTGAACAGCCAGGACTGAAGCCTACATCTTCTGGCTCAAACCTGATGTTTTGCTGATTGCCAAATCAATGAAAAGTCCAAATTTTATCCTTAACGTGGAAGACATGGTGATCATATTAACAGCAATAGAGTGAAATACAAGGCAAGACCAACCATTTATCTTTAAGATGGGAAGGGGTGGTGGTTAGTAACAAAAGGCAGATAAATAGCTACAGAGTGGAATGCCAAGCAAGATTGATTGTCAGATGCTAATATGGATCCTTACCACGTGGAACACAGCCTGATTTCCATCTTCCAGCAACTTCCATCCCTCTGCTCGATGGCTTTATTTGGAGATTGCCGGGGCCATGTAGCAGGCAGGCCAGAGGCGACAGAGAATTAGCACTGATTCCCTCCTCCCAAGCAACTGTCGGATAAGGACTATGGGAGTTGGTATATACACATTCTTTGCCCCTTAGGTGTTTAACTCTGAGAGAAGTCTTCCCATGCTGGCTGCCAGAGTTCAGCTCACCAGAGTTCAGCTCCAGTTACCAAGAAGGCTAAGTTGGTTGAGGTTACATCCTTTACTGCCTTTCTATTCCTTGTCTCACTCCTCACCAGTGATTCTTAGGGTTAACTCCCGAATATATTACCTTTGCACCAGAGTCTCTCTCTGGGGGAACCAAGACTAAGATATCAATTGATTCACCAAAGTGAGGGCACCCAGCCAGTAACCTTAGAATCAGTGGAGTATCAAAGCCATATTGACAAATCCAAAAATCTCTTGGAGTGTTTCACTCTGCATAGAGTTGATGAATTTTCCCTTTGAGGAATTCACTGCAATATTCTCTAATTCTGAATGCTGTCAGGGATATGAAATGTAGTTCCTGCTTACAAATCAAATAGCGATTGATTCCTCCATCACCAAAACAGATCACAGGGAAGATTCCTGCCCTTGCTTTTTTCCCCACTGACCTTACCGCCAGTGTTTTCTCTCTCTCCTCCACCTCTTCCTTCCCACCTTCCTGCCTCCATCCATGACCTCCTCTCTCATCTTATTCCCTCCTTCCTTTCATCATACAGCATATAATCGGTATAATCTTACCTAAATCATAGCCTTTTTGAAAAGAGACATTTCTTTAGTTAAGAAGGCAGGCAGATACAAGGTAACTGACTAATATCACCTTTCCTCCCTTGATATCTTTTGTTTTCTAAACCTCTCAGAAGATTTATGTAGGTAGGTAGAGGTACTAAGTAAGAAAAAAAAATTATTTCTAGATCCTGAGCTGTACCTAAAGCTCTTTTTTATTACCCAATACAATACACATAGATTCCTATTAAGAAGGAAAAGCCTCTGTGAAGGAAATAATCCAGTTCATTTTCCAAATGAGCACGGCATAGCTAAAAGAAAGAACAGAATTAACAATAGAATTCTCAGCCCAAACCCCTTGTCATTTCCTTTAGTAAAATGAACACAGGTTGAGAATGTATTAATTTCATTACAAGGTAGAAGAACTAAACTCATCCCATCTTTTTGTATTTAACTCCCATTTGGCATGAGGCTATTGCTATCTCATTCATTAAATTATCAGAACTCAAACCACCACCTATCTTGGCACTTGGGAACAGACAGACTTTCTTATTTTCTTAAAACACGTAGAATCATTGACACGGGAAACAATATTAACATGTACTTCATAAAGGTTCTGCTGGCAAGTCAGTCCCAGCCTGTCATCACAACGGATAACTGTCCACACTTGAAGCAAACAGATGAGAGCCCTTTCATTCTACCCCCTAAAGTAAGCTCTATCATCACAAACTAAACTAGGTGAATTATGTGCTCATAAGAAATAAAGGCGATAACAAAAGTAAAATATGTAAATAATTTATGAATGGCAAACTTTATTCAAGAAGTTCAATGTGAGGTGTATTGGAAAATGTCACTTTCTTAATTGTGATATTACTCCAAATTGGCATTATTTCTCTTTTCAATGTCAATATATTAGATGTTTACAAGAAAGACTAGGTACTCATTGCCAGGAACGTGGATATTGTTGTGTAAAGTATATTTCAAAAGCACTTCCGGGGGGGACCTTGAAGATGGCGGAAGAGTAAGACGCGGAGATCGCCTTCCTCCCCACGGATACACCAGAAATACATCCACACGTGGAACAACTCCTACAGAACTCCTACTGAAGGCTGGCAGAAGACCACAGACCTCCCAAAAGGCAAGAAACTCCCCACGTACCTGGGTAGGGCAAAAGAAAAAACAGAGACAAAAGAATAAGGACGGCACCTGCACCAGTGGGAGGGAGCTGTGAAGGAGGAAAAGTTTCCACACACTAGGAAGCCCCTCCGCGGGCGGAGACTGCGGGAGGCGGAGGGGGGAGCTTCGGGACCGCGGAGTAGTGCACAGCGACGGGTGCGGAGGGCAAAGCGGGGAGATTCCTGCACAGACGATCGGTGCCGACCGGCACTCACCAACCCGAGAGGCTTGTCTGCTCACCCGCCGGGGCGGGCGGGGCTGCGAGCTGAGGCTCGGGTTTCGGTTTTGGACGGAGCGCAGGGAGAGGACTGGGGTTGGCGGCTTGAACATAGCCTGAAGGGGTTGGTGCGCCACGACTAGCCGGGAGGGAGTTCGGGGAAAAGCCTGCACCGGCCGAAGAGGCAAGAGACTTTTTCTTCCCTCTTTGTTTCCTGGTGCGCGAGGAGAGGGGTTTAAGAGCGCTGCTTAAAGGATCTCCAAAGACGGGCGCGAGCCGCGGCTAAAACCGCGGACCCCAGAGACGGGCGGGAGACGCTAAGGCTGCTGCTGCCGCCACCAAGGGGCCTGTGTGCGAGCACAGGTCACTCTCCACACCCCTCTTCCGCGGTGCTTGTGCAGCCCTCCACTGCCAGGTTCCCGGGACCCAGGGACAACTTCCCCGGGACAACGCACGCCGGCCTCTGCCGCAACGTCACGCCGCCTCTGCCGCCGCAGGCCCGCCCCGCACGCAGTGCCCCTCCTTCCCCCATCCCTCAACCCCCGGCCTGAGTGAGCCGGAGCCCCCGATCAGCGGCTCCTTTAACCCCGTCCTGTCTGAGCAAAAAACAGACGCCCTCCAGCGACCTACACGCAGAGGCAGGGCCAAATCCAAAGCTGAGCTCCTGTGAGCTGTGAGAACAAAGAAGAGAAAGGGAAATCTCTCCCAGCAGCCTCAGAAGCAGCGGATTAAAGCTCCACAATCAACTTGATATACCCTGCATCTGTGGAATACCTGAATAGACAAGTAATGATCCCAAATTGAAGAGGGGGAATTTAGGAGCAAGATCTATGATTTTTTTCCCTTTTCCTCTTTTTGTGAATGTGTACGTGTATGCTTCTGTGTGAGATCTTGTCTGTATACTCTTGCTTCCACCATTTGTCCTAGGGCTCTATCCGTCCATGGTTTTTAAAAAAGATTTTTTTTCTTAATAATTAATTTCAATTGTAATAAATTTATTATACTTTACCTTCGTTCTTTCTTTCTTTCTTTCCTTCCTTCCTTCCCTCCTTTAGACAACGAATCACCCCAAATTGAGGAGGTGGTCTCTGAGAGCAAGATTTATGATTTTTACCCCCTTTACCTCTTTTGGTGAAGGTGTATGTGTATGCTTCTGTGTAAGATTTTCTCTGTATAGCTTTGCTTCCAACATTTGTCCTAAGGTTCTATCCGTCCCTTTTTTTTTTTCTAAATATTTTTTAATTCAATAACTATATTATACTTTATTTGATTTTTACTGTATCTTCTTTCTTTTTTCCTTCTTTCCCTCCTTCCTTCCTCCCTCCCTCCCTCCCTCCTTTCTTTCCTTCTTTCTTCCTTCCTTCCTTTCCTCCTTTCCCTCTTTCTTTCCTCATACTTCTACCAATTCTCTCTACTTTTTCTCCCTTTTATTCTGAGCCGTGTGGATGAAAGGCTCTTGGTGCTCCAGCCCAGGAGTCAGGGCTCTGCCTCTGAGGTAGGAGAGCCAACTTCAGGACACTGGTCAACAAGAGACCTCCCAGCTCCACATAATATTAAACGGTGGAAATCTCCCAGAGACCTCCATCTTAACACCAGCACCCAGCTTCACTCAACGACCAGCAAGCCACAGTGCTGGACAACCTATGCCAAACAACTAGCAAAACAGGAACACAACCCCACCCATTAGCAGAGAGGCTGCCTAAAATCATAATAAGGCCACAGACACCCCAAAACACACCACCAGACGTGAACCTGCCCACTAGAGAGACAAGATCCAGCCTCATCCAGCACAACACAGGCACTAGTCCCCTCCACCAGGAAGCCTACACAACCCACTGAAACAACCTTAGCCACTGGAGACAGACATCAAAAACAACGGGAACTATGAACGTGCAGCCTGCAAAAAGGAGACCCCAAACACAGTAAGATAAGCAAAATGAGAAGACAGAAAAACACACAGCAGATGAAAGAGCAAGATAAAAACCCACCAGACCTAACAAATGAAGAGGAAATAGGCAATCTACCTGAAAAAGAATTCAGAATAATGATAGTAAGGATGATCCAAAATCTTGGAAGTAGAATGGACAAAATGCAAGAAACAGTTAACAAGGACCTACAAGAACTAAAGGTGAAACAAGCAACGATGAACAACGCAATAAATGAAATAAAAAGTACTCTAGATAGGATCAATAGCAGAGTAACAGAGGCAGAAGAACGGATAAGTGACCTGGAAGATAAAGTAGTGGAAATAACTACTGCAGAGCAGAATAAAGAAAAAAGAATGAAAAGAACTGAGGACAGTCTCAGAGACCTCTGGGACAACATTAAACACACCAACATTCGAATTATAGGGGTTCCAGAAGAAGAAGAAAGAAAGAAAGGGACTGAGAAAATATTTGAAGAGATTATAGTTGAAAACTTCCCTAATATGGGAAAGGAAATAGTTAATCAAGTCCAGGAAGCACAGAGAGTCCCATACAGGAGAAATACAAGGAGAAATACACCAAGACACATATTAATCAAACTGTCAAAAATTAAATACAAAGAAAGCATATTAAAAGCAGCAAGGGAAAAACAACAAATAACACACAAGGGAATCCCCATAAGGTTAACAGCTGATACCTCAGCAGAAACCCTACAAGCCAGAAGGGAGTGGCAGGACATACTGAAAGTGATGAAGGAGAAAAACCTGCAACCAAGACTACTCTACCCAGCAAGGATCTCATTCAGATTTGATGGAGAAATTAAAACCTTTACAGACAAGCAAAAGCTGAGAGAGTTCAGCACCACCAAACCAGCTTTACAACAAATGCTAAAGGACCTTCTCTAGACAAGAAACACAAGAGAAGGAAACGACCTATAGTAACAAACCCAAAATAATATAGAAAATGGGAATAGGAACATACATATCGATAATTACCTTAAATGTAAATGGACTAAATGCTCCCACCAAAAGACTCAGATTGGCTGAATGGATACAAAAGCAAGACCCTTATATATGCTGTCTACAAGAGACCCACTTCAGACCTAGAGACACATACAGACTGAAAGTAAGGGGATGGAAAAAGAAATTCCATGCAAATGGAAACCAAAAGAAAGCTGGAGTAGCAATTCTCATATCAGACAAAATAGACTTTAAAATGACTATTAAAAGGGACAAGAAGGACACTACATAATGATCAAGGGATCGATCCAAGAAGAAGATATAACAGTTGTAAATATTTATGCACCCAACATAGGAGCACCTCAATACATAAGGCAAATACTAACAGCCATAAAAGGGGAGATCGACAGTAACACATTCATAGTAGGGGACTTTAACACCCCACTTTCACCCAAGGACAGATCATCCAAAATGAAAATAAGGAAACACAAGCTTTAAATGATACATTAAAGAAGATGGACTTAATTGATATTTATAGGACACTCCATCCAAAAACAACAGAATACACATTTTTCTCAAGTGCTCATGGAACATTCTCCAGGATAGATCATATCGTGGGTCACAAATCAAGCCTTGGTAAATTTAAGAAAACTGAAATTGTATCAAGTATCTTTTCTGAGACTAGATATCAATTACAGGAAAAGATCCGTAAAAATTACAAACACATGGAGGCTAAACAATACACTACTTAATAATGAAGTGATCACTGAAGAAATCAAAGAGGAAATTAAAAAATACCTAGAAACAAATGACAATGGAGACACAACGACCCAAAACCTATGGGATGCAGCAAAAGCAGTTCTAAGGGGGAAGTTTATAGCAATACAAGCCCACCTTAAGAAGCAGGAAACATCTCGAATAAACAACCTAACCTTGCACCTCAAGCAATTAGAGAAAGAAGAACAAAAACACCCCAAAGCTAGCAGAAGGAAAGAAATCATAAAAATCAGATCAGAAATAAATGAAAAAGAAATGAAGGAAACGATAGCAAAGATCAATAAAACTAAAAGCTGGTTCTTTGAGAAGATAAACAAAATAGATAAACCACTAGCCAGAGTCATCAAGAAAAAAAGGGAGACGACTCAAATCAATAGAATTAGAAATGAAAAAGGAGAAGTAACAACTGACACTGCAGAAATAAAAAAAATCATGAGAGATTACTACAAGCAACTCTATGCCAATAAAATGGACAATCTGGAAGAAATGGACAAATTCTTAGAAATGCACAACCTGCCAAGACTGAATCAGGAAGAAATAGAAAATATGAACAGACCAATCACAAGCACTGAAATTGAAACTGTGATTAAAAATCTTCCAACAAACAAAAGCCCAGGACCAGATGGCTTCACAGGTGAATTCTATCAAACGTTTAGAGAAGAGCTAACACCTATCCTTCTTGAACTCTTCCAAAATATAGCAGAGGGAGGAACACTCCCAAATTCCTTCTACGAGGCCACCATCACCTTGATACCAAAACCAGACAAGGATGTCACAAAGAAAGAAAACTACAGGCCAATATCACTGATGAACATAGATGCAAAAATCCTCAACAAAATACTGGCAAACAGAATCCAACAGCACATTAAAAGGATCATACACCATGATCAAGTGGGGTTTATTCCAGGAATGCAAGGATTCTTCAATATACGCAAATCTATCAATGTGATAAACCATATTAACAAATTGAAGGAGAAAAACCATATGATCATCTCAATAGATGCAGAGAACGCTTTCGACAAAATTCAACAACCATTTATGATAAAAACCCTCCAGAAAGTAGGCATAGAGGGAACTTTCCTCAACATAATAAGGGCCATATATGAGAAGCCCACAGCAAACATCATCCTCAATGGCGAAAAACTGAAAGCATTTCCACTAAGATCAGGAACAAGACAAGGTTGCCCACTCTCACCACCTTTATTCAACATAGTTTTGGAAGTTTTAAACACAGCAATCAGAGAAGAAAAGGAAATAAAAGGAATCCAAATCGCAAAAGAAGAAGTAAAGCTGTCACTGTTTGCAGATGACATGATACTATACATAGAGAATCCTAAAGATGCTACCAGAAAACTACTAGAGCTAATCAATGAATTTGGTAAAGTAGCAGGATACAAAATGCACAGAAATCTCTGGCATTCCTATATACTAATGATGAAAAATCTGAAAGTGAAATCAAGAAAGCACTCCCATTTACCATTGCAACAAAAAGAATAAAATATCTAGGAATAAACCTACCTAAGGAGACAAAAGACCTGTATGCAGAAAATTATAAGACATTGATGAAAGAAATTAAAGATGATACAAATAGATGGAGAGATATACCATGTTCTTGGATGGGAAGAATCAACATTGTGAAAATGATTCTACTACCCAAAGCAATCTACAGATTCAATGCAATCCCTATCAAACTACCACTGGCATTTTTCTCAGAACTAGAACAAAAAATTTCGCAATTTGTATGGAAACACAAAAGACCCCCAATAGCCAAAGCAATCTTGAGAACGAAAAAAGGAGCTGGAGGAATCAGGCTCCCTGACTTCAGACTATATTACAAAGCAACAGTAATCAAGACAGTATGGTACTGGCACAAAAACAGAAAGATAGATCAGTGGAACAGGATAGAAAGCCCAGAGATAAACCCACGCACATATGGACACCTTATCTTTGATAAAGGAGGCAGGAATGTACAGTGGAGAAAGGACAGCCTCTTCAATAAATGGTGCTGGGAAAACTGGACAGGTACATGTAAAAGTATGAGATTAGATCACTCCCTAACACCATACACAAAAATAAGCTCAAAATGGATTAAAGACCTAAATGTAAGGCCAGAAACTATCAAACTCTTAGAGGAAAACATAGGAAGAACATTCTATGACATAAATCACAGCAAGATCCTTTCTGTCCCACCTCCTAGAGTAATGGAAATAAAAACAAAAATAAACAAATGAGACCTAATGAAACTTCAAAGCTTTTGCACAGCAAAGGAAACCATAACCAAGACCAAAAGACAACCCTCAGAATGGGAGAAAACATTTGCAAATGAAGCAACTGACAAAGGATTAATCTCCAAAATTTACAAGCAGCTCATGCAGCTCAATACCAAAAAAACAAACAACCCCATCCAAAAATGGGCAGAAGACCTAAATAGACATTTCTCCAAAGAAGATATACAGAATGCCAACAAACACATGAAAGAATGCTCAACATCATTAATCATTAGAGAAATGCAAATCAAAACTACAATGAGATATCATCTCACACCAGTCAGAATGGCCATCATCAAAAAATCTAGAAACAATAAATGCTGGAGAGGGTGTGGAGAAAAGGGGACACTCTTGCACTGCTGGTGGGAATGTGAATTGGTTCAGCCAGTATGGAGAACAGTATGGAGGTTCCTTAAAAAACTACAAATAGAATTACCATATGACCCAGGAATCCCACTACTGGGCATATACCCTGAGAAAACCAAAATTCAAAAAGAGTCATGTACCAAAATGTTCATTGCAGCTCTATTTACAATAGCCCGGAGATGGAAACAACCTAAGCGCCCATCATCGGATGAATGGATAAAGAAGATGTGGCACATATACACAATGGAATATTACTCAGCCTTAAAAAGAAATGAAATTGAGCTATTTGTAATGAGATGGATAGACCTAGAGTCTGTCATACAGAGTTAAGTAAGTCAGAAAGAAAAAGACAAATACCGTATGCTAACACATATATATGGAATTTAAGGGAAAAAAAAATGTCATGAAGAACCTAGGGGTAAGACAGGAATAAAGACGCAGACCTACTGGAGAACGGACTTGAAGATATGGGGAGGGGGAAGGGGGAGTTTTGACAGGGTGAGAGAGAGTCATGGACATATACACACTAACAAACGTAGTAAGGTAGATAGCTGGGGGGAAGCAGCAGCAAGGCACAGGGATATTAGCTCGGTGCTTTGCGACAGCCTGGAGGGGTGGGATGGGGAGAGTGGGAGGGAGGGAGACGCCAAGAGGGAAGACATATGAGAACATATGTATATGTATAGCTGAATCACTTTGTTATAAAGCAGAAACTAACACACCATTGTAAAGCAATTATACCCCAATAAAGATGTTTAAAAAAAAAAAAAAAGCACTTCCACTGTGATATTGAAGTAAAAGCCAAAGATATGGAAATAAAGGCATCTCTACAATAACAGAAGTGAAACAATATTTGGGTTCTTGCTGCTCAGAGTGGGGAGCCTGGTCCCCTTCACGTACATCAGTATGGCAGGGTTCATACCAAGACAATGGACAAAACTGGCACATGGCTCTGGCTCAGTGGTAGGTGACTCAGAGTATTATTTATATATATATTAAAAAACACAAAATGACATGTTATGGCACACTCCACTTCTGATACTAATTTCTCTATTGTTACTGTAGCCAGTAAACTAGGCTACAGTAAAAACAAACAAACAAACATCTTGAAGTTATAATAAACTCAATGAGATAAAAATTTTTTCTGCAAAAAATAACCACATAGATACAGGGTAAAGTTGAAGGCAAAAATTGTATGACTTCTTGAGATAAAACATTAGCATTCAGATAAGTTTTACGATTGCAGGCTGTCCATTTTGGATTTGGTCCAGACCTCTGTAGGGCAAGTTCACTGCTCCTGCACTAAGGATGCTTTTTTGGAAAATCCTGAAAAGCACTTACTAAGCTTGGTTATTAGTGGTTGTAGGAATTCCAGCAAACCTTTCCTCTTTGCACATAAAAATTAATATTAGACCTTAAATTTGGCCCTTTGGTCTTTGATATGTAGATTCATTTGGTAAAGCCAGAAATGTGCCCTGCATCACTTTCCTACCAGTTTGTCTCAGTCAAAAAATATATTAAAAATTAGAATGTTCATTGGGCAGCAGGAGGCTAAGGAAAGGGTCAGTTGACCACCATAATTCACACTGAGCCCTTGGTAATATAACAGAAACTGAGGATCCCATCCAACTAGGTATATGGCACTTCACTTCTGAGACTCCATTTCCTCTCTGAAAAAATGTGGTAGACTATTTATTCAACAGACACTTACATAGAAATTACTGCATGCCAAGTGCCGCTCTAAGCACTTTTCATGTATTGACTCATTTAATCTTATCACAAAGGTCTTGAGTTATAAGTGCCATGAATAACGTGCAAAGTAAATCCAAGTAAGGAAGGAGAGATAGATGGGAATGGACTATTCTAAAGTGTGGTCATGATATGTTATTATTTTATTTAGTATTTTATATGATATATTTGGAGTTGACTACATAAGAAGTGACATTTGAATAGCTCTGACTAAATCAAAGGGCCATCCATGTAACTGTCTGCAAGAGCAATGTTTCAAGCAGACAGACCACCAAGTGTAGAGGCTCAGAGATGAAAATATGCTTGAGGTGTAGAGAACTAGCAAGCTGGTCAGCTTCCCAGAAAGGAGCTAGCAGAGAGACCAGCTAGCAGAGACTACAGGAGTAGGAGGGGAGATCAGAGAGGAAAAGAGTTTGGGTTTACTTTATAGCTGGTGGAAGCAAAATGATTTGCCATCCTTCCAAGCTGGTTCTGCAAGTACTTTTCTAATCTAGCCTACTCCTGGATGCTCACATATATGCATTTGAAATAGTGTACAGGCAGCTCAATCCTGGGCAAAATAAATCATGATGGAGTAGTGCGAGACACAGAAGTAAGGAAGAAGAGGGAAGAAAGACAGGAAAGAGAGGCAATCTGATTACTTCGCTAGCTTGCTTAAAATTCAACAGCCTTGTGGTCTATAATGGGAGGCAGTGCTGAGTGACTTTTGGGTAAGACCAGCATTTGTCTTTGGAAGCAGACAGCCTGGATTCAGATCTGGTCAGTAACGCACGGGGAGACCTTGGACACATCGTTTATCCCCTTTAATTTTTAGTTTCTTCATATGAATATACACCCTCCATTTTTTAAACAATGCCCTGAGCCTATTATCTTTGTTTACACATTTTTTTCTTGGGAATGTGTCCCTCCAGCAACCTCAGTACATCCTTCTTCACAAGCCCAGACTTAATTTTCTAAGAAGAATTCTACCATTTGGCATCTAGTGAGTCTTTATAAGGTACATAATTCATACTAACTACAATGGAAGAGGCAGCAAAGGAAGAATAGGAGGCATCCCCTTCAAGATCTTCTTGGTAGGGTAAAACATATGAAAATAAAAACTTTACATCTGTGTGATACAGAATATAAGTATAACATAGAAGACATTACCATATTACCTAGCTTAAACCACAGTAACATAATACACTTCATTACTTAGAACAGCTTCAGCCCTTATAGATATGCTCTATAGTATACTCTATGTGCTAGCTCACGTTGCCTTTAACCATTTTTTCCCCTAAGAAACAGAACAGATAAAATGTATAAATTTTGATTTGTGACAAAACTGGATTCCAGTCCCGGCTCCAAGGTCATTTCTTCTGGTAGGCACTAACGTGAACGCCAAGGTCAAAAGGTATCTTAAGACCAGAAGAAAAACGGCTCCAATGTAAAAAATTAAAAGTAATATGTACACAATTCAGTTTTTCCAAAATGTATTATGCTGACCTATATATAAGGGTTAACTCTGACACCCATAAAAATTATTATACCCAAAAATAAATTTGGCAATAATTCCGAAGTATACCCAATATCTGCAAGAAGTCACAACCAATCATAAATTGAGTGTAATATTTGTAACTAAGTAATTTAAAAAATAAAACTTGAAGTTTTAAAATTTTTATAGGAAAAATGATATTTAATCTGAGATGTGAATGTATTTTAGTATACATACTTATAATGTGGATAGGCCCTTCAAAATGAAGAGTGTTAAGATCTGTTACATCTTAAAGCACCTCTACATGGCTCTACCACTTGTTCACTGGTGAACTTGGAGGCGTCACTTAACTTCTCTGACCTTCTTACTACAAAGTGGAAATAGAATATATGCCTTGTTAAATTATTATGAAAAGGGCTTCCCTGGTGGCGCAGTGGTGGAGAATCTGCCTGCTAGTGCAGGGGACACAGGTTTGAACCCTGGTCTGGGAGGATCCCACGTGCCGCGGTGCAGCTGGGCCCGTGGGCCACAGCTGCTGAGCCTGCGCGTCTGGAGCCTGTGCTCCGCAACAAGAGGGGTCGCGATGGTGAGAGGCCCGCGCACCGCGATGAAGAGTGGCCCCCACTTGCCACAACTAGGAAAGCCCTTGCACAGAAACGAAGACCCAACACAGCAAAAATAAATAAATAAATGAACTCCTACCCCCAACATCTTAAAAAAAAAAAAAAAAAAAATTATTATGAAAAATAGAGAAAAGACATGCAAATTACCTGAAATTTTGCCTGTCACCTAGCAGGCCACTCAATAACTGGTTGCTATTATTATTATCATCGTTAACATCATCATCATCTATGTCTATTTTACGTGTATTTTCTTCATGGTTCGCATAAAAGCTCTCATATCATCAAACGCCGTAACCTTTGTACTCCTTCGTAGCATGGAGTGCTGTTACACATGTGCTCACTCCGATAGGTATTAATAAATGCTATTTAAATTGAGTGACAGAAGTTATAAATTGAGAAAATTATTGTTGGAGTTAAATTTGCATGTTAAAAGAATGCTGCTGTAAATGCAGGTTGAGGGCTGAGGAGGAAAAGGTCAGCAAGTGTTATGATGATTCACAAAGGCTGGACAGGAGCTGGAAGGGGATTATTTACATGGCCCATGTTATGTGGAGGTCAGACTATTGAATCTATAGCTTATTACAGGATAAGTGATATATACAGGGACTGTGTTATCTAGCTCATTAGTACTTGGATTTAGAAGGTGTTTAATAAATGGGTCAGTTTTATCAGTTGAAAAGTGCTAGCGGTGCTTTAATATCCAAATCCAGACATTTTACTTTCTAGTACAAGTTTAGCAGAAATTCTTTTCTTAACCTTTTTATGAATAAATCTTTCTGTAGTCATTTCCTTTCTTTTCTTCTTTTTTCCAGAAATCTTGCTTAGATAATTTGGAGTAAGAACTGTCTTAGGTATAGTTTGGCTAAAAGGTAAAGTAAGGTAATTTGCTAACAGGGATTAAAATCAATTCAGAAAAGAGTTAAGCTATAAAGGTAGAAAGAAAATGTAGTGTTTTGAATATGCACCTCGGGCCAATAGACTACTATAAATCTCCGAGCAAGCTGAGAAGAAGCAGAAATCCATGCTGTCAGTTTGTTAGAACAGGTAAGAAGATGAATGAGGCCCAGATTGAGAGAAAGCCTAAGGAGAGACTACATACCTTGAATAATTCTCTGCTTCTACAACCTGAGTTTTTTAAATATTTTTATTCATTTAGGAAATTTCCTTTTTTCAAGGAAGCATGCAAACTATATCTAGGAGATTGATTATGTTAAGTATTTCAAGAACTATCACTTCCAATGTTCTGATGATTAGATCATGGTGATATTACTTGTAAACCTCCTCTCTCAAATTCAAATTCCCTAAAGCACAAAATTCAAGAAAACTCTTAATTCCATCTCAGTTCTTTCAGTCATGGTCCAGCATTCAAAGTAGCAATCATAGGGCTTCCCTGGTGGTGCAGTGGTTGAGAGTCCGCCTGCCGATGCAGGGGACACGGGTTCGTGCCCTGGTCCGGGAGGATCCCACATGCCGTGGAGCGGCTGGGCCCAAGTAGCAATCATAGAGATACTCCTGCCCTTGTACAAGAAGTAGGATAATTATTGTTCAAAGGCATTTGCCTGAACTTTGGAGAGCTTGGTAGCATCTTCTCACCTCCTTCACTGTCAACAGGATTAGTTCATTCAGATATCCTACCCAAGAAGAACCTGTGTCAAAGCAAATTTCCGAAGACTGGACCCCAAACAGCGACTACATATGTATTCTTCTGCAAAGGTGAGGAGCCCAAGAAGATGGACACATAAACTGGACAGCCTTTCTGCTGGAAACTTGGGCAATACAGAGCAATAGTCTTAGATGTTCACATAACATTTAACCAGAGTAAAATTCTAGGAATTTATCCTAGAGAAATAATTTTAAAAATGCGTGCACATTCTTTATCACAACATTAATTATGAAAGTGAAAAACTAGAAAGAATGTAAATATCAACAGTGGTAGGCTGGTTAAATAAATTATGGCTGACTTATAGACTTTCATAATGAAATATAAGACAATTAATAAAAGAAAAATTCCCATAACTGTTGAGAACAATTACAAAGAGAAATATGGGGAAAAACATGATTAGAAAACTTCATTAAAGACGAAAGATACCAATGACCAGAAAACATTAATAAATATTTAGCTTCAGAGTAACTGAAGAAATGCACATTGAAACCATAAATGATATCATTTCCACTCCAATACTGACTATGTTATACTAAAGGGTTAGTGTTACCTGTGTTGGTCAGGAAATGTTTCTGACTGGAGCTGGCCCAGAACATTATAGAGTTCACAGGAAGGCAGAGGGGGGGAATTATGGTAATTAGCATGTTAAATTATGGAATTTGACCTAAAGGCACTTAAGGCACTTAAGATTCACTCTATTTTCTAAGTATCTAAGATACTTCTTTAGATATATTTGCAGTGGGAATGTTTTAAAAATAATCTCTGTAATGAACATACTAATGGTATCTATTGAAGAATCATTAATATGAGTAATGATTTAACCAATACCATACTTGGATTAGAACTTAGTTTATAAAATTGTCATGTACCAAAATGTTCATTGCAGCTCTATTTACAATAGCCAGAACATGGAAGCAACCTATGTCTCCAGCATCGGATGAATGGATAAAGAAGATGTGGCACATATATACAATGGAATATTACTCAGCCATAAAAAGAAACAAAATTGAGATATTTGTGTGAGGTGGTTGGACCTAGAGTCTGTCATACAGAGTGAAGTAAGTCAGAAAGAGAAAAACAAATACCGTATGCTAACACATATATATGGAATCTAAGAAAAAAGAAAAAAAAAAGGTCATGAAGAACCTAGGGGTAAGACAGGAATAAAGACACAGACCTACTACAGAATGGACTTGAGGATATGGGGAGGGGGAAGGGTAAGCTGTGACAAAGTGAGAGAGTGGCATGGACATATATACACTACCAAAGGTAAAATAGATAGCTAGTGGGAAGCAGCTGCATAGCACAGGGAGATCAACTCGGTGCTTTGTGACCACCTAGAGGGGTGGGATAGGGAGGGTGGGAGGGAGGGAGACGCAAGAGGGAAGAGATATGGGAACATGTGTATGTGTATAGCTGATTCACTTTGTTATAGAGCAGAAACTAACACACCATTGTAAAGCAATTATACTCCAATAAAGATGTTAAAAAAATTAATTAATTAAATTAAATTAAATTGAAACAATTGGTCTATGGCTCAACAAAAAGCAGTAAGTTTAATTGTGCGGCCTTATTTTGTTGGAAGTGAGTAGTAGTGGCAGGTCCATCTACGTGGACACAACAGCTGGACTGCAGAATGCGATGGGGGCAGCTAAAACAGAGTGGCTCTACTGTAACCCTCTGGCAGCAGAAAGACCAACCTAGATATAATCACATCTTTGAATGACAGTCTATATTACGAAGAGAATTTATTTGGAGTCAGAAGACCTAGGTGCAAATGCTAGCTCTTTCTTTTATCGTCTGTGAGAGCTTACAAAACTCATGAATTTTCCTGAATTTCAGATACAGTGGTGTGCAGAAACCGGCTCATACTGGCTCATACATGAATACCTCCTCCCAGTCCCCTGCTCAGTGATGTTACATTAGTCGCTTGAAATTAAGCATGATGGGTGTGTTTCTATCAAGGAAACTAGCAAACATCATAAACCAGGGTTCCTTCCACCCAGATAAGTCAGTTGTAAAACATTTCCAGTATACCACTGGTTCAAACAATGGGTTGTTGAATAATTATGAATGACTGCTCTCTTCTTTGTATCCATGTGTTTGTGTGGTCTGTTCATTTATTTTGTTTGTTTATTCATTTGTTTTTTATATTCTGCATACAAATGATTTATATGGTCAGTGTCTTTCTCAGTCTTACTTATTTCACTTTGCATAATATCCTCAAGGTCCATTCATGTTGTCGTAAATGGCAAGAGTAGTGGTTACCACAGAGAAAGGGGTACAGGGAGAGCAAAATGGGTAAAGAGGTCAACTCTAGGGTGACTGATGGAAACAAAATTTTTGACACTGGAGTGGATACAGATGTAGAAACATAATATTGTATACATGAAACTAATGTAATGCTATAAGCCAATGTTACCTCAATAATAAAAATTAATTTAAAAAATTACAAATAATATGACTAAGGGATTTAAAAGCACCTTGTAAAACAGCATGTATTGTGAGGTTTTGTTAATAATATTCTTCTGTGCATACTGGTTTGATAGCGCAAACCTAGAACAAAGAGATATCAATGGTATCCTTTATTTCTAATGGAAAAAATATAGTTGAGAGACGAGGGTAATTAATGACACTGAAATAGGCTTTCTAGAACTTAAAACTTTGTGAGGGTGCAGGAAAACACGAACAAAGGGTGGAAGGTAAAAGAACAATCTGAATTAGGTAAAGGGAACATAAAAGCATTCTGAAAAATAAATTAGGCCATAATATGATAGCAATTAAATTTTAGGCATAACTGCAAATAATATAAAAGATATCTTTTGTTTAATGTTCTAGAAAGGTCAGATGAGATCTTTTGAAATCATTTTTCCCTTTCTATTACTTTCATTGATATTGAATCAAAGTGACTGCTCTTACCAATAAAATAAATGCATAGAAATGTGTTTGCATTATGAACAATCATATACACAATATTTATACATAAAAAGATAGAATGTAATATTGTGCAATTTTATAAATAATTCTGCATGTAAAGGGCATGTAGTGACAAATTAAGACTGTAAAGTGTTTTTTTTTTTTGCGGTACGCGGGCCCCTCAATGCTGCGGCCCCTCCCGCCGCGGAGCACAGGCCCTGGACGCGCAGAACCAGCGGCCACGACTAACGGGCCCAGCCGCTCCGCGGCATGCGGGATCCTCCCGGACCGGGACACGAACTTGTGTCCCCTACATCAGCAGGCGGACTCCCAACCACCACGCCACCAGGGAAGCCCTGTAAAGTGTTCTTTAAACAGATAAAACATGGTGACGTTCAAAGGGGAAGACAAATTTTTTTTGGCACTTCAGGGACCAAGGGCCTCACTAGAGCAGCATAAGTAAGTCTAAAACCCCACCTGGAGGGAGATGCAAGAGGGAGGAGATATGGGGATATATGTATATGTATAGCTGATTCACTTTGTTATACAGCAGAAACTAACACACCATTGTAAAGCAATTATACTCCAATAAAGATGTTAAAAATAAAATAAAATAAAATAAAACCCCACCCACGTGGATGGAGTCAGTGTCATAATGCAGCCTGGGACCACCACCTCGTCTATTTTCTTATTTTATGAGCACTTATAACTGCACAATAAAAGAAAAAAAAACTTGGTATCAGCATTATAAAATGCCGACCAAATTCTATTTCATTTATTTATAATTCTTTTGCCCCCCTCTCCATTTATTAAAAAAAAAAGTATGTGAAAAGAGGGATAGTTACAGGAAAACTTCACATTATATATAAATATAATGCAGTGCAGAAGATAAAACATTTTTAAAAAAGCAGATTAGAAAGTATTGAAATCATCAAGGTATCAAAAAATAGTAAATGATAAGTGCAACAAAAATCATCATCATTGTTGATTTTACAAATTTTTGTTATGAACAACCTTACCAGTAAATCCCTCGACTTCCTTCCTCTCATCCTCCCTGCTGTCTCTGTTCCTCCATTCCCTCCTTCTTTCTTTCTTTTCCCCTTAGGTCCTTGCTCTCCTCCACTCTCGCCTCCAACCCATCATCTATGTTTAGTTCAGAATCACCTTTATAAGAGTTCCTTTAAGGCACAGATGTGATTATAACACTCTTCATTGAAAATGAATGTTATATTACATACACAGTAAGAGCCAATACTCTCCCAACTATATCCCAGGCTATGTTTCCTGCCACATCTCTCCCCTCTTCTTTCTCAGTATCCACTAAGCTTCAGCAACAAATGGGCAAGACAGCTCCACATGTCTTACACTTCCAGCCTCCAGTGAAAAGAAGGCAGGACGTGTAGTAGAAAGAGCATGGCCTTGGCAAAAATTCGTATCTGGTCTCTAGCACTTAGCAGTTGCAGTATGAAGGGGAAAATTTTTTAATGCCTCAAATTGTTAATGTATAAAGTAGAGATGTTACCCTCCCTAAGATTATTGTGAGAAATAAATGAGATGGCATATGTGAACTGTCTATTAAGATATCTTTGATATTTTGTTAAATTTAGTGATGATAAAAACGATCACCCCCTTTGCCTCTCCAGATCTGCTCCTTCCTTTCCCTATTGGATCTATAACCCAGGAGGCTGACATTCATGGACTTAAATCAATGGTCTCCTTTCCTTCTGGCTTCCTGTTGGATGAGGCCAAATGGAAGTTCCTGCAGGAGATGGACTAGAGGGAGGAGAGGGACCTGGGAGTATTTATCCCCAGTGCTCCCTCCCTGCTACCCTAAAGGGTAACATTACTCCACCCAAAGCTACAGTTCCTATGAAGCAGCCCACTTTCATGGCTACAGCTATCTTCTCCAACATCTGACAGCCCCCTCTGTTATTTGCTTCTGGCTAAGAGTAGTACCTCACATCATCTGAGCACCTCCTGTCCTACCAGGATTCTGACTGATACATAATGATGATGGTGTTGTTTTGGCCTAAAATGCCATTATTAAACCTCTTCTAAACAAACTGATGTCCTACCTCATCTTTAAAGAATAACAAAAATGCCTTATTTTGAAGAATTATTCCCAAAGTACCCCTCCTTTATAAAAAGAAAAAACAGTGATCGTAAGTCTTCTTCTCCTGGAATCCCAAAGCAATATGCTTGTATTTTAATCTATTTGGCAAGTAGCAGAGTTTGCATAATAGTGATCTGGTTCTTGCCTATAAAACAGTGAGCCTGTTGGAGACCAGGGACTGGGTATTACTCAATTTTACACCCTCTAAGCACTAGGCACAGTGATTTATACATAGAATGTGGAGGTAAGACTTTTTAAATTAAATCGAACATTTTTCTGGGCATGAGAAAAGCTAGGGGCTTTTCTTCCCCTAGCTATTTATAGTAGAGATTAATTTACTCTTCCTGCTTTCTCTAGTTATCTCTCTGATAATATTTTTACCTAGATTTGTATATATAGATAGACAGACAGACAGACAAAGGAGAGTCCAGAAGCTGACCTACGGCCAACATCTTTCCTCCTTAATGAACAAGTGAATATGTGTGACAGTCATGTAGGAATAACTTTTTTCTTGCTGATAAACATTCATAATTTTTGACCACCACATCTCTAAAGAAGTGCTCATATTACTCAAACTTTTCCCATAGTATCTTTTTTCTCTTTCAGCCCGTGATAATAACTGAACTTTCTTTCATAGCTTGATTATTCATCTAATTTTGTATCACAAAGGAATACATATATTCTCCAAACAATCTGTGGTAGGAATTTAAAGGACAAATCAGCTCACTTATTTATTAACTTACATACACCTATTTTTTTAAATTATCAAGCCTAACAGGTACTCTATTTCAAATATTTCAAAACTAGAAATCTCATAGATTTTATTTCCTCTAAATTGTGTTACTGAAAAAGACTATCCAAAGTGTCAAGAACAAATTCCCACAATGGGTTATTTTACATTTGTCTGCCACAGCGAAATGAATGCAACTATATGTAAATGAAAAGAAAAGGGATGTTAAGTATGAGGACCGATACCACTACCTCGTTGAGTTATTTCAAACTTGGCTTGAGAAGCTAAATGTTGCCATCTCGGGATGCATAATTAGAAAGGACCTGATTCTTTTGACAAATACTCCAGAGGTATATTTTTCATCTGAGTGCCTGTATTCAGGTTAAACTTTGACAATCAGGTCTTTATCATAATCTCACTTTGTGTACTGACATTCTGCCACTGTAAATATGACAAGGCTGAATCATTTCATCCACAGTGGCTTGCAGTGATATCTGGACTACAAAGTTATAGCTGTTGAAATGTATGCAGGAACATAACTGTTAATAAAAGCAGCTGAGCTGCCCTTGTTTTCACTGCAAATTTCCAGGAGGACCACACCTTTCACTTTGGCATAGGAACCCTTGAATTGGGGAACTTCATATGGAGCCAGGCAGAGGACACTGAAGTTCCAATTAGATTAAGAGATTAACTCCAAGAGGAGGAATGTGCCTTTCTCTTCAGGAGGCATACAAAGGTCCTTCAAAACAAATCCCTGCCTAAGAATATTATACAGAAGCTCTTGATTAGGTTCGTCGGTATTTTAATACTGTACAAGCTTAAACCTTTCTAAAGACACCAATGTATATTAAAGTAACTTGCATTTTCATTTAAGCTATTTTATTTTTTATTCTCCCGTGGGCTTTAGAAAAACTGCATTATTTTTCAACATTGTCATATTAATAGGTGTCCCCTTAATTGAAATACAAGTTAGCCCTTCAAAAAGAGGGACCCTTCTGAAACATCTATTGTATTTAACTCTAAAGCTATGTGTCCTTTCTTGTTTTCTCTGGGGAATTTAGGGCTATCACCTCCACCTGCAGGTCTCACTCTCACTTCTGACTCAATTTAACACATTATTTCTAGTACTACACTCACGAACTCCTTCACTGTACTAGATTTATCTCTTAAGAGTTGAAAATCTAGATGCAACAAAAGCAGTTCTAAGAGGGAAGTTTATAGCAGTACAATCCTAACCCAACAAACAAGAAACATCTCAAATAAACAACCTAACCTTACACCTAAAGCAATTGGAGAAGGAAGAACAAAAACCCCCAAAGTTAGCACAAGGAAAGAAATCATAAAGATCAGATCAGAAATAAATGAAAAAGCAATGAAGAAAACAATAGCAAAGATCAATAAAACTAAAAGCTTTTTCTTTGAGAAGATAAACAAAATTGAAAAACCATTAGCCAGACTCATCAAGAAAAGAAGGGAGAAGACTCAAATCAATAGAATTAGAAATGAAAAAGGAGAAGTAACAACTGACACTGCTGAAATACAAAGGATCATAAGAGATTACTACAAGCAACTCTATGCCAATAAAATGGACAACCTGGAAGAAATGGACAAATTCTTAGAAATGCACAACCTTCCGAGACAGAACCAGGAAGAAATAGAAAATATAAACAGACCAATCACAAGCACTGAAATTTAGACTGTGATTAAAAATCTTCCAACAAACAAAAGCCCAGGACCAGATGGCTTCACAGGCAAATTCTATCAAACATTTAGAGAAGAGCTAACATCTATCCTTCTCAAACTCTTCCAAGATATAGCAGAGGGAGGAACACTCCCAAACTCATTCTATGAGGCCACCATCACCCTGATACCAAAACCAGACAAAGATACTACAAAAAAAATTACAAACCAATATCATTGATGAACATAGATGCAAAAATTCTCAACAAAATACTAGCAAACAGAATCCAACAGCAGGATCATACACCATGATCAAGTGGGGTTTATCCCAGGAATGCAAGGATTCTTCAATATATGCAAAGCAATCAATGTGAAAAATCATATTAACATATTGAAGGAGAAAAACCTATGATCATCTCAATAGATGCAGAAAAAGCTTTCGACAAAATTCAACACCCATTGATGATAAAAAACCTCCAGAAAGTAGGCATACAGGGAACATACCCCAAGAAAATAAAGGCCATATATGACAAACCCAGAGCCAACATTGTTCTCAATGGTGAAAAACAGAAACCATTTCCTCTAAGATCAGGAACAAGACAAGGTGGTCTGCTCTCACCACTATTATTCAACATAGTTTTGGAAGTTTTAGCCACAGCAATCAGAGAAGAAAAAGAAATAGAAGGAATCCAAATTGGAAAATAGGAAGTAAAGCTGTCACTGCTTGCAGATGACATGATACTCTACACAGAGAATCCTAAAGAGGCTACCAGAAAACTACTAGGGCTAATCAATGAATTTGGTAAAGTAGCAGGATACAAAATTAATGCACAGAAATCTCTGGCATTCCTATACACTAATGATGAAAAATCTGAAAGAGAAATTAGGAAACACTCCCATTTACCATTGCAACAAAAAGAATAAAATACCTAGAAATAAACCTACCTAAGGAGACATAAGACATGTATGCAGAAAACTACGACACTGATGAAAGAAATTAAAGATGATACAAACAGATGGAGAGATATACCATATTCTTGGATTGGAAGAATCAACCTTGTCAAAATGACTATACTACCTTAAGCAATGCAATCCCTATCAAACTACCAATGGCATTTTTCACAGAACTAGAACAAAAAATTTCGCAATCTGTACGGAAACTAAAAGACCCCGAATAGCCAATGCAATCTTGAGAAAGAAAAAAGGAGCTCGAGGAATCAGGCTCCTGGATTTCAGACTATACTACAAAGCTACAGTAAACAGTCAGTAATGGTACTGCCAGAAAAACAGAAATATAGATCAATGGAACAGGATAGAAAGAGATAAACCCATGCAAATATGGTCACCAAATTTTTGATAAAGCAGGCAAGAATATACAATGGAGAAAAGACAGCCTCTTCAATAAGTGGTGCTGGGAAAATTGGATAGCTACATGTAAAAGAATGAAATTAGAACACTCCCTAACACCATACACAAAAATTAACTCAAAATGGATTAAAGACCTAAATGTAAGGCCAGGCACTATAAAACTCTTAGAGGAAAGTACAGGCAGAACACTCTATGACATAAATCACAGCAAGATCCTTTTTGAGCCACCTCCTACAGAAATGGAAATAAAAACAAAAATAAACATATGGGACCTAATGAAACTTAAAAGCTTTTGCACAGAAAAGTAAACTCTAAAGAAGACAAAAAGACAACCCTCAGAATGGGAGAAAATATTTTAAAATGAAGCAACTGACAAAGGATTAATCTCCAAAATTTACAAGCAGCTCATGCAGTTCAGTATCAATAGAACAAACAACCCAATCCAAAAATGGGCAGAAGACCTAAATAGACATTTCTTCAAAGAAGATATACAGAGTGCCAACAAACACATGAAAGGATGCTCAACATCACTATGCATTAGAGAAATGCAAATGCAAACTACAATGAGGTATCACCTCACACCAATTAGAATGGCTATCATCAGAAAATCTACACACAATAAATGTTGGAGAGGGTGTGGACTAAAGGGAACCCTCCTGCACTGTTGGTGGGAATGTAAATTGATACAGCCACTATGGAGAACAGTATGGAGGTTCCTCAAAAAACTAAAAATAGAACTACCATATGACCCAGCAATCCCACTACTGAGCATATACCCTGAGAAAACCATAATTCAAAAAGAGTCATGTACCAAAATGTTCATTGCAGCTCTATTTACAATAACCAGGACATGGAAGCAACCTAAGTGTCCATCGACAGATGAATGGATAAAGAAGATGTGGCACATACGTACAATGGAATATTACTCAGCCATAACAAGAAATGAAATTGAGTTATTTGTAGTGAGGTGGATGGACCTAGAGTCTGTCATACAGAGTGAAGTAAGTCAGAAAGAGAAAAACAAATACCACATGCTAACACATGTATATGGAATCTAAAAAAAAAAAGTTCTGAAGAACCTAGGGGCAGGACAGGAATAAAGACGCGGACGTAGAAAATGGACTTGAGGACACAGGGAGGCGGAAGGGTAACCTGGGATGAAGTGAGAGAGTGGCATAAACATATATACACTACCAAATGTAAAATAGATAGCTAGTGGGAAACAGCCTCATGGCACAGGGAGATCAACTCGGTGCTTCATGACCACCTAGAGGGTTGGGATAGGGAGGGTGGGAGGGAGACGCAAGAGGGAGGAGATAAGGGGATATATGTATATGTACAGCTGATTCACTTTGTTATAAAGCAGAAACTAACACACCATCAAAAAGCAATTATATTCCAATAAAAACGTTAAAAAAATGAATTAAAAATCTATCAGATTTATCTCTATCACAATTAGTTTTGCAGCGTTGACCACATAGTAGAAACACAAACTCTCTCTCCCATTCAAGAAAGAAAAGGGTAAAAATAAAGTATAACTACTGCATCATTATGCTTGTTTTAAATATCCATGGAAAACAGTTTTAGAGACAATTATTTTTAGAATACAAGATACTTCTCTTTCTATCAAGTTTTCAGTCATTGGCTTCAGGATGTTTCAGACTCCTCCTGTCCCTTCCTACATCCCTATCAATATTTAAGTCACTCTCATTTTGTTATATGATCTCTCTTTCATCTTTCCATTTCACTTTTTATTTCACCAACCATGTGGAGATTAAAGGTCAGCTCATTCCTTTACTCATTTAACCTAAAAGAATTTATTAAATGACTGCTATTGGCAAAGCATCGTGGTACTTTAATTTCTAATATGCCAACAGCTTTCTAATTATTCTCTGTGGCTCTAGTTCCTCCTGCACTTGCAGCGCATTAAAATGTCTTATCTTTTTTATCTCTGTTTCCAGAATTTCAGTGATGTACCATAGCCCATCAGTTCTGATTTACATTTAAGATTTCTAGTATGTAAATTAGACTTCTACTACCTACCTGTCCAACTCTGCCTTCCATAATTGCCAAATATACTTAATCTATGATCTTTTCTAGCCAGGTATATTAGCTTGCCATTTTCTGTGTGCACTCTCTATTTCCTCACCTCTGAACAATAAAGCCATATTTTCAAATCAATTAAAACAACAGGTGAAAACAACACTACCTATTCTGTCTTCACCCAGGTTCTTACTCTTCTATTCTTTAAGAAAATTTGATTTAGCATTTCTCAACAAACATGAGGCTATCTGCAGCATACCCCAAGCAAATTTTTCTTCTTGTTATGTCCTATTTATTCTTTAAGTTTAAATTAACTATACAACCAGGATAAACATGCCTGCAAATAAAAAGGCATTGAGAAGGAGCTATTTTAATCCTTTCTTCCTAACAACATCAGTCTAGGTGAAAGATACCCGACTGGCCAGAACTCTGTTAAATAATGACTTTCCAACTGCACTGTTCTACTGAAACTTGGCTCGTGGAGTTCATGATGGCTCTACAGTCCAGCCAATCAGGATTACCTCTAGCAACAACCTCAATTAATCTCTTCATCTCTGCACTGAGTGCAGGTTACTCAATTAATCCCCAGTTACAGGGGTTAAGTATTATAAGTAAGAGGATATGGTACTTACCACATTTTTTGTTTCTAGGGATATATATATATATATATATATATATTCTAAAATGTATTTATTATGGTTTGTAATGATTTATAAACTATCAAGATAAGATAAATAGTAAAGAAAGAAGGAAAAAATAAGGAGAGAAGGAAAACAGAAAGAAAAGAAAAAGGAATGAAAATTGAGGCAAAGATAAAATAAAAGATAGAAAAGTTAAGAGTCACAGCCAAAGTGAGGTTGTAAGACAAATCACTTATGATATAGAAAATCCATTTCTTTGTAACTCAGCAAGTTGTGGCAGAAAGCACTCATGCATAAAGGTGCTATTCAAAAGTTATGATTACTCCTTAATGAATGACTCTATTTGGGGACAGATGATTAAACAGAATTAAAGGCAAGGACTCAGGTTTTACAGCTCACCTAGTTCCCTGTGCAAAGACATGCTCATCAGAGAGAAGAGGTTTCTAGGGCCACAGCACAGCAAACAACTTGAGAAATGAAACTTGGATTTGGTGCCAACACTTGCAAATTTTCTTAAGGGTTCCTGCTAATTTGCAGCAGATAGCTAAACAAGTGTACAAGTGTGAAAGGACACATGCTAGAGGGAAGGGTGGAAGCTGGGAGAGGGGAAGTGGAGAATGGTTCTATTTTAAGAGGATGCTTAATTTCTTTATAATTAACTATTAGCCTTTTCCTTACATCATTGTGTATTGAATAAATGGGTGTTTGGGCTTCCCTGGCGGCGCAGTGGATAAGAATCTGCCTGCCAATGCAGGGCACACTGGTTCGATCCCTGGTCCGGGAAGATCCCACATGCCGCGGAGCAGCTAGGTCCGTGCACCACAACTACTGAGCCTGTGCTCTAGAGCCTGCAAGCCACAACTACTGAGCCCACGTGCCACAACTACTGAAGCCCGCACACCTAGAGCCCGTGCGCCGCAACAAGAGAAGCCACCGCAATGAGAAGCCCACACACCGCAAGTAAGAGTAGCCCCCGCTCACCTCAACTAGAGATAAAGATAAGAATATTCCCCCAAACCAGCTAAAAGACTATTTAGATTTTTTGCTAAACTAAGAAAACAAGCATACAATAAAAAACAAAAAGGAGTGCCAGAGCTAAGAGTCCCATGAGATTCCCTATGACTTAAGCCCTGGCATTAACGAGAGCATGAGGCTGCTGCTTCGTGACTGTCAGTGGCTCATTACTTCCAAGACGAAGACCAACAAAATATAGTAATGGAAAGTTTGTTCTTGACTAGAATCTATACTTGAAAATTCCAAACAACAAACACAATAAGTGGAAAATGCATGGTGTATGTTTTACTTGCATTTTCTTGCAGCATAAGCTCTGACAATTTACTCAGGTTATCTTGAAATTCCAATTATTTTTTCTTCTGATACAAACCTGAAAAGTCAATTGTTGGGCAACAATTTCAACATTTGTCATAGAACACTTTTGAAAATGAGGTAAATGTGCACTGCTTCACAAGTAATTAATTGATGAAACAGGTCTGGTTCTCTTACAAATAGCTTTCCCCTCAGTGTCACATGCAAGACAACCAAAACTGCCTGTGATTCAAGAAGTTGCCAAGAGAGAGTTCACAGACACACCCCTCTGAAGGCTGCTAGCTGAGAAAACAAATTCTCAATGCAAGCTGCTTTTTTCTAGGAATTTTCTTTTTTTTATTTAAATATGCCAACACATCATTATAAATCAGGTGTTTGAGGAGAGCGTTCTAAAACAATGTATGAATTTTATATCTGGCTATGTAGAAACATGCTAAAATCAGTTATTTAAAGACCAGACTTTCCTTAATGAACTACATGCTCCTTTTTAGGTTTTATTTCAAAATCTAACAGGGACCCAAAGGGGCCAAAGAATTTTCTCCTTGGCTTCTTTTCCCCAATTTTTTTATTGTGATAAAATACATATAATGTAAAGTTGACCATCTTCGGTATTTTTTAAACCAATTTATTGAAATATTATTGATATGTAAAATGCTGTACATATTTAACGTATACAACAACTCAGTGAGTGTGGGGATAAGTATATACCTGTGAAACCATCACCATCATCAAGACCATAACTTATCCATCACCTCCCAAAGTTTTCTCCTGCTCCCTTTATTACTCTTTGTGTGTGTGTGTTTGTGTGTGTGTATGTGTGTGTCTGTGTCTGTACATGTGTGTTAAGATTTAACATACGAGCTACCCTCAGTAAATTTTAATTACATGTTACTATTTTTAAGTGTACAGTTCAGTGATACCAATTAATTCATACTGTTGTGCAAGCAACCCTACCTACCATCTCCAGAATTTGTGTCATCTTGCAAAAGTGAAACTCTACACATTAAACAACTTCCCATTTTCCCTACTCCACAGCCACAGCAACCACCATCCTACTTTTTGTTTCTATGATTTTTATTCCTCTAAGTACTTCATTTAAATGGAATTACATAGTGTTTATCTTTTATGATTGGATTAATTCACTTAAGCATAACGTCCTAAAAGTTCATCCATACTGTAACAGTTGTCAGAATTTCCTTCATTTTTAAAGCTGAATAATACTCCATTGTATGTATAAACCAAATTTTGCTTATCCAGTCATCTGTCCGTGGACACATGGGTTGTCTCCATATTTTAGCTATTGTGAATAATGGTGTGATCACGAGTGTTGGGTAGGTCTCTTTGAGACCCTACTTTCAACACTTTTGGGTATATAACCAGAAGTGGAATTGCTGGATTATATGGTAAATCTATTTTCAATTTTTTGAGAAACTGCCATACTGTTCTCCACAATGGCTGTACCTTTTACATCACCAACAATAGTGCACAATGTCTAGTTCTAATGTCTCCATGTCCTCACAAACACCTGTTATTTTGTTTCTCTGATAGTAGCCATCTTAATGGGTGTGAGATGGTATCTCATTGTGGATTTGATTTGCATTTATCTAATGATTAGTGATGTTGAGCATCTTTTCATTTGCTCACTGGCCATTTGTATATCTTCTTTGGAGAAATGTCTATTGAGTCCTTTGCCCATTTTTGAATCAGGCTGACTTTTTGTTGTTGAGTTTTAGGAGTACTCTATATATTCTGGGTAATAATCCCTTATCAGATATGTGATTTGCAGTATTTTCTCCCATTCTGTGGCTTGCCTTTTACTCTATTGATAGTAGCCTTTGATACACAAAATTTTTTAGTTCTCATGAAGTCCAATTTGTATATTTTTTCTTTTGTTACCTGTGCTTTTTTGTCATATCCAAGAAATCATTGCCAAATCCAACGTTGTGAAGCTTTTGTCCTATGTTTTCTTCTGAGAATTTTGTTTTAGGTCTTACATTTAGGTTCTTGATCCAACTTGAGTTAATTTTTATATATGGTGTTTGGTAAGGGTCCAACTTCATTCTTCTACATATGGATATACAGTTTTACCAGTGCCATTTGTGGAAAAAACTGTTCTTTCCCTACTGGTTGGTCTTAGCATCTTTGTCAAAACTCATTTGGCCATATATGCAAGGGGTTGTTTCTGGGGTCTCTATTCTATTCCATCCGTATATATGTCTGTTTTTATGCCAGTACCACACTGTTTTGGTTACCACAGTTTGTAGTAAGTTTTGAAATGAGGAAGTGTGAGTGAGTCCTCCAACTTTGTTCATGTTTTTCAACATTGTTTTGGCTATTTGAAGTCCCTTGAATTTTAGGATGAATTTTTAAATTTCTGCAAAATGTGCCATTAGGATTTTGATAGGGATTGGACTCAATCTGCTGATTACTTTGAATAGTATTGGCATTTTAACAATTTTAATTCTAACAATACATGAACATGGAATGTCTCCATTTTTGTCTTCTTTAATTCCTTTTAGGAATGCTTTGTAGTTTTAATTGTATAAGTCTTTCTTCCTTGGTTAAGTTAATTCCTAAGTATTTTATTATTTTTTGATGCTTTTATAAATGAAGCTTTTCTTAATTGGTAAACAGAAATCTCCCAACAAAGGAAAGCCCTGCACCCGATGGCTTAATTGGTGAATTTTCCAAACACTTAAAGAACAACCAACAACAATCTTCCAAAAAAATGAAAAGAAGGGAACACTTCCTAACACATTCCATGAGTCCAGCCTTTCCCCAATACCAGAGCCAGATAAAGACACTATAAGCAACGATAGACTAATATCCTTTATGAACATCAATGCAAAATCCTCAAGAAAACTGAATTCAGGAGCATATTAAAAGGATTACGCACCATGACCAAATGGGCTGTATTCCTGGAATTCAAGAATGGTTCAACATATGAAAAAAATCAGTAAAATAATCCACATTGACAGAATGAAGGAAAAACAGATTTATGATAATTTCAACTGTTGCAGAAAAAACATTTGACAAATTTAATACCCTTTCATGATAAAAAAAAAAACTCAACACAGTAGTAATAGAAGAAACTACCTCAATATAATAAAGCCTATATACAAGAAAACCACCACAAATATCATACTCAAAGATGACAGACTGAAAGCTTTTCCCCTAAGATCAGGAAAAAGTCAAGGATGCTCTATTTTGCCTTCCTTTCAACACAGTATTGAATTCTCAGCTAGAGCAATTAGACAAAAAAAGAAGAGAAAAAATAAACATACACACTGGAAAGGAAGAAGTAAAATTGTGTCTGCTCATGATTTTATGTTGATATTTTATATGTAGAAAATCCTAAAGATTCCACAAAAAAACTTTTGGAACTAATAAGTGAATTCAGCTTGAAGTGAATTCAAAGTAGAAGGATACAAAGTCAACATACAAAAAAATCAGTTACATCTGTACATTCTAACAATGAACAATCCAAAAAGGAAATTAAGAAAACAGCTTCTTGGCTTTTTAATAATTTATGTCAAAAATATATTTGGAGGCAAAAATGAGGAAATAACATCAAAATATGCATTAGAAAATTTCATTTGTCATTTAAAATATAACTTTCATAATAAACTTTTAATTCATTTTTGTCTTTTTCTTAAAATTATAAATACAATAATTTAATTTTAGATATGTTATGGTTTCTCTGCAATCTGAGCCTCCATTTTATGATTGGAAAGTGACTTGCCCAAGTCTTCACAGCTAGGTCTTTATTCATATTCTATGCTACCTGCTTCCCTCCCCATGAAATTCATACATACAACTGCATATAAATATAATTGAGGAATAGTGAAAAGAGAACTCTATTAAGCATAAACCCCTTTTCGCTTTAGCCCTCCTTCTCAGTAGTTCTGTGGTAATGGACAAATCATTGCTCTCACTGGGCTTGATTTTCCTTATCCAGAGAAAAAACATAGAGGGGACTCTATTAGTTTCATCTGGCCTGCACAGGTTGCCACAGTATTTCTCTAGCTATGCCCCACTATGCTGAATAGTTCAGAAGATTACTTCAGGGACAATAATTGAGAACTGGGGGCTCAGATGTGGGTAGGTTTGGGGGGACAATTACTATGCAGGTAGAGCTTGGACTGCCCCTTCTTATTCCCATATATTTCATTGCAGAGGCTAAGCTTATGTCTGGGTTATAAATTGATACTCAATTATAAGATTCATTTGAAGCCAGGATTCTGCCACTGTTGGTAATTATGATGATCAAAACGACTAGTGCTTTGAACAGAGGCTTTTAAAAATGTAAGAAGTATTAATATTATAATTTAATCAGCATTAACTTAATAATAATTTGATCCCAATATTAAACGTGTCTCTTAATAAAGTGAATCACAAAACTGCCTCCTCCAAGACATATATTAGTACTGAATCAGAGCTACACACAAGCAAAGGAGCATCTTGTCTTTTTTTACACAATATATTTTTCCAAGTGAGGGGAACAGACTCCATAAACTCTTACCCCAGTTTCCCATTCTAGACTTCCAGCTATCAAAATTAATGACTTTCAAAACTATGTTTTGTTTATATTTTGCGGTGGGGGACAGTCCCTGATTTTTTAGAATTTTATTTATGTCTAAGGTCCACAAGACTGTTTAGTTAACCCCTATTTATTCTGATCTAGCCCTTGAAGCAGATAGAAACTCATAAAACTGATGAGCTGAAACATCTTTTACATATATATTTATGTGTGTGTGTGCATGAGTGTGTGTTTAAACACACACATTTATAGATAAATATATAGAGATGTTTCAAAATTATTTCCCTTGCCATATTCTTCCTAGCTTTTAAAATCTGCTGTAACTGCCTTAGGCAGTTTGGGTTGCTATAACAATTTACCAGAGTTTGGGTGGTTTAAAAACAAACATTTATTTCTCACAGTTCTGGAAGGTAGAAGTCCAAGATCAGGATGCCAGCTTGGTCAGGTTCTTAGTTAATGACCAATTTCTGGTTTATAGAGGGCTGTCTTCTTGCTGTGTCTTCACATGGTGGAAAGAGTGCTAGCTAGCTCTCTGACCTGACCTCTTCTTATAAAGGCACTAATCCTATAAATGAAGGCTCCACCTTCATGATCTAATTACCACCACCACCCCCAAATCCCACCTCCAAATAGCCTTATGTTAGGATTAGGGTTTCAACATATGAATTTGGAGGGAAGGGACACAAATATTCAGTACATTGCAGCAACGAAGGGGCTGGTGTTTGGTAATGTTTTTCCAAACCATGAGCTGGTTTAGAATAAGGAGATTAGAGAAAGTGCATCTTAACAATTGTGGATTTGATATTTGCAGTTCTAACTATTTGCTAAAAACCCTGATGGTCCCTGACATGTAACAATCTATTAGACTGCTGAATTGGAATCATCTTTTGATGGAGGTGGAGGGAGAAGAGGGTGGGGGCATCCCTGATGCATGGCAGTGAACCATTTATTAATGAGTGAACCAAGGTGACTGTACTACAGCCTCATCTCTGCTCAGCCTCACTGTTTTGTGGGGTTTGGCACAGAAATGATGAATGCTTATCTCTGAGAAAGTGATGCGTTTACACCAATAATATATCCTTAGAAGGTCATTAAAAATATGCATTAAGACTTTGTGAGTAGAGGATTATTGAAAAGTTATTTACTATAGCATGGCTTTGGAAACAACTCCAGAGTCCCAGAATAAGGAGCTATTTAAATAAATGTATAGTATGTCTAAACTCTGAAAACTTGTGTTTTAAATATGACATTGTAGGATGCCATTTAATGACATGGAGGTTAGGCATTAATTTTACTGTAAAGTGTCAACAGCACACTACAGATAACAGGAGATAGTGATAAACAGAGAACAGAAGAAAATCTAAATATGCACCAAAATCCCTCATAATAGAAAGTTCTTCAAAACGCATTTAGGATATACATCAATTCACATGCTAATTCTTTCTGTTTTTAGCCTCCAGCCTGTTTCCACTTCAACATACTAAAAACTTTACTGAAGACAGCAGCCAGGATGATGCATTTAAAATGAAATTTGGATGTTAACACTTAGCAAAATGGCATCCCATTACATTGATGGTAAATCCCATCAATTTATCATGGACTGCAAGGCCTTGCATGAAACGCCATTGCACCTGTCTGCTCTTTCATTTCATGATGCTCTCCCTGGAGCTCACTCAGCTCCTGTCACACTAACATTTGTCCAAGTTTTCCCCAACTCAGAGTCTCTGAATATGCTGTCCATTTCCCTAAAATATTCTCTACTTTCTCTTTCTTCCAGTTCCAGCTTAAATGACATTTCCTCAGACATACAATCTCAGGGAAAGCAGGCCATGCTAGAGCCTATATCATTTTCTATAACAACACCTTAATCGGTTTTAATTTTATTTGTCTGTCTAGCCTTTGGCGAAAAAGTATCAGACAGTAAGTTCCATGTGAGTCGTAATCATGCCTCTTTTACTCATTATGATATGGTGGCGGGCACATACTAGGTGCTAAAAATAACTGTTACATGAGGAGAGCTTCAAGATGGCGGAAGAGTAAGGCGATCACCTTCCTCCCCCAAAATACATCAGCAATACATCTACATGTGCAACAACTCCTACAGAACACTCCTACAGAACACCCACTGAACGCTGGCAGAAGATCTCAGACCTCCCAAAAGGCAAGAAACTCCCCACATACCTGGGTAGGGCAAAAGAAAAAACACAGACAAAAGAATAGGGACGGGACCCGCACCAGTGGAAGGGAGCTGTGAAGGAGGAAAGGGTTCCACACACTAGAAGCCCCTTCGCGGGCGGAGACTGTGGGTGGCGGAGGGAGAAGCTTCGGGGTCACGGAGGAGAGCACAGCAACAGGGGTGCGGGGGCAAAAGCGGGGAGATTCCCGCACAGAGGATTGGTGCTGACCAGTACTCACCAGCCCGAGAGGCTTGTCTGCTCATCCGTCGGGGCGGGCGGGGGCTGGGAGCTGAGGCTCGGGCTTCGTTTGGAGGTCCGAGAGAGGACTGGCGGCGAGAACACAGCCTGAAGGGGGCTAGTGCGCCACAGCTAGCCGGGAGGGAGTCCGGAAAAAGTCTGGAGCTGCCGAAGAGGCAAGAGACTTTTTCTTGCCTCTTTGTTTCCTGGTGCGCGAGGAGAGGGGATAAAGAGCTCCGGTTAAAGGAGCTCCAGAGACGGGCGCGAGCCGCGGCTATCAGCACGGACCCGAGAGACGGGCATGAGACGCTATGGCCGCTGCTTCAGCCACCAAGAAGCCTGTGGGTGAGCACAGGTCACTATTCAAACCTCCCTTTCCCGGGAGCTTCTGCAGCCCGCCACTGCCAGGGTCCCGTGAACCAGGGACAACTTCCCCAGGAAAACGCACGGCGTGCCTCAGGTTGGTGCAACGTCATTCCGGCCTCTGCTGCCGCAGGCGCACTCCGCACTCCTTACCCCTCCCTCCGCACCCCCCCCCCCCCCCCCCCCGACCCCGGCCTGAGTGATCAGCTGCTCCTTTAACCCTGTCCTGTCTGAGCGAAGAACAGACGCCCTCAGGCGACCTACACAAAGAGGCGGGTCCAAATCCGAAGATGAACCCCAGGAGCTGTGCGAACAAAGAAGAGAAAGGGAAATCTCTCCCAGCAGCCTCAGGAGCAGCGGATTAAATCTCCACAATCAACTTGATGTACCCTGCATATGTGGAATACCTGAAAAAGACAACGAATCATCCCATATTGAGGAGGTGGACTTTGGAAGCAATGATATATATATTTTTTCCCTTTTTCTGTTTTTGTGAGTGTGTATGTGTATACTTCTGTGTGTGATTTTGTCTGTATAGCTTTGCTTTTACTATTTGTCCTAGGGTTCTATTTGTCCGTTTTTTGTTTGTTTGTTTGTTTTGCGGTACACGGGCCTCTCACTACTGTGGCCTCTTCCGCAGCGGAGCACAGGCTTCGGACGCGCAGGCTCAGCGGCCATAGCTCACAGGCCCAGCCGCTCCATGGCATGAGGGATCTTCCTGGACCGGGGCACGAACCCACGTCCCCTGCATGGGCAGATGGACTCTCAACCACTGTGCCACCAGGGAAGCCCTGTCCGTTTTTTCTTGTATGTTTTTTAATCACTTAAAATTTTTTTCCCTTAATAATTATTTTTTATTTTAATAACTTTATTTTACTTTATTTTATTTTATCTTCTTCTTTCTTTTTTCCTGCCTTTTATTCTGAGCCGTGTGGAAGACAGGCTCTTGGTGCTCCAGCCAGGTGTCAGGGCTGTGCCACTGAGGTGGGAGAGCCAAGTTCAGGACACTGGTCCACAAGAGACCTCCCAGCTCCATGTAATATCAAACAGCGAAAATCTCCCAGAGAACTCCATCTCAACACCAAGACCCAGCTTCACTCAATGACCAGCAAGCTACAGTGCTGGACACCCTATGCCAAACAACTAGGAAGACAGGAACACAACCCCATCCATTAGCAGAGAGGCTGCCTAAAATCATAATAAGGCCACAGACACCGCAAAACACACCACCAGACATGGACCTACCCAACAGAAAACAAGATCCAGCCTCATACACCAGAACACAGGCACTAGCCCCCTCCACCAGGAAGCCTACACAACCCGCGGAACCAACCTTAGCCACTGGGGACAGACACCAAAAAACAAGGGGAACTACGAAACTGCAGGCTGCGAAAAGGAGACCCTAAACACAGTAAGTTAAGCAAAATGAGAAGACAGAGAAACACACAGCAGATGAAGGAGCAAGGCAAAAACCCACCAGACCTAACAAATGAAGAGGAAATAGGCAGTCTACCTGAAAAAGAATTCAGAATAATGATAGTAAAGATGATCCAAAATCTTGAAAATAGAATGGAGAAAATACAAGAAACGTTTAACAAAGACCTAGAAGACATAAAGAGCAAACAAACAGTGATGAACAACACAATAAATGAAATTAAAAATTTGCTAGAAGGGATCAATAGCAGAATAACTGAGGCAGAAGAACGCATAAGTGACCTGGAAGATAAAATAGTGGAAATAACTACTGCAGAGCAGAATAAAGAAAAAGAATGAAAACAATTGAGGACAGTCTCAGAGACCTCTGGGACAACATTAAATGCACCAACATTCGAATTATAGGGGTCCCAGAAAAAGAAGAGAAAAAGAAAGAGAAAATATTTGAAGAGATTATAGTTGAAAACTTCCCTAATATGGGAAAGGCAATAGTTAATCAAGTCCAGGAAGCACAGAGAGTCCCATACAGGATAAATCCAAGGAGAAACACACCAAGAACATATTAATCAAAATATCAAAAGTTAAATACAAAGAACAAATATTAAAAGCAGCAAGGGAAAAACAACAAATAACACATAAGGGAATCCTAATAAGGTTAACAGCTGATCTTTCAGCAGAAACTCTGCAATCCAGAAGGGAGTGGCAGGACATATTTAAAGTGATAAAGGGAGCAAACCTACAACCAAGATTACTCTACCCAGCAAGGATCTCATTGAGATTTGACGGAAAAATTAAAACCTTTACAGACAAGCAAAAGCTAAGAGAATTCAGCACCACCAAACCAGCTTTACAAGAAATGCTAAAGGAACTTCTCTAGACAGGAAACACAAGAGAAGGAAAAGACCTACAATAATAAACCAAAAACAAGAAAATGGTAATATGAACATAAATATCGATAATTACCTTAAATGTAAATGGATTAAATGCTCCAACCAAAAGACATAGATTGGCTGAATGGATACAAAAACAAGACCCATATGTATGCTGTCTACAAGAGACCCACTTCAGACCTAGGGACACATACAGACTGAAACTGGGAGGATGGAAAAAGATATTCCCTGAAAATGGAAATCAAAAGAAAGCTGGAGTAGCAATTCTCATATCAGACAAAATAGTCTTTAAAACAAAGACTACTACAAAAGACAAAGAAGGACACTACATAATGATCAAGGGATCAATCCAAGAAGAAGATATAACAATTGTAAATATTTATGCACCCAACACAGGAGCACCTTAATACATAAGGCAAATACTAACAGCCATAAAAGGGGAAATCGACAGTAACACAATCATAGTAGGGGACTTTAACTCCCCACTTTCACCAATGGACAGATCATCCAAAATGAAAATAAATAAGGAAACACAAGCTTTAAATGATACATTAAACAAGATGGACTTAATTGATATTTATAGGACATTCCATCCAAAAACAACAGAATACACATTCTTCTCAAGTGCTCATGGAATATTCTCCAGGATAGATCATATCTTGGGTCACAAATCAAGCCTTGGTAAATTTAAGAAAATTGAAATTGTATCAAATATCTTTTCCGACCACAACACTATGAGACTAGATATCAATTACAGTAAAAATTCTGTAAGAAATAAAAACACATGGAGGCTAAACAACACACTACTTAATAACCAAGCGATCACTGAAGAAATCAAACAGGAAATCAAAAAATACCTAGAAACAAATGATAATGAAAACACGACGACCCAAAACCTATGGGATGCAGGAAAAGCAGTTTTAAAGGGAAGTTTATAGCAATACAGTCTACCTTAAGAAACATCTCAAACAATCTAAACTTACACCTAAAGCAATTAGAGAAGGAAGAACAAAAAAACCCCAAAGTTAGCAGAAGGAAAGAAATCATAAATATCAGATCAGAAATAAGTGAAGAAGAAATGAAGGGAACGATAGCAAAGATCAATAAAACTAAAAGCTGGTTCTTTGAGAAGATAAACAAAATTGAAAAACCATTAGCCAGACTCATCAAGAAAAAAAGGGAGAAGACTCAAATCAATAGAATTAGAAATGAAAAAGGAGAAATAACAACTGACACTGCAGCAATACAAAGGATCATGAGAGATTACTACAAGCAACTATATGCCAGTAAAATGGACAACCTGGAAGAAATGGACAAATTCTTAGAAATGCACAACCTTCCGAGACAGAACCAGGAAGAAATAGAAAATATGAACAGACCAATCACAAGTACTGAAACTGAAATTGTGATTAAAAATCTTCCAACAAACAAAAGCCCAGGACCAGATGGCTTCACAGGCAAATTCTATCAAACATTTAGAGAAGAGCTAACACGTATCCTTCTCAAACTCTTCCAAAATATAACAGAGAGAGGAACACTCCCAAACTCATTCTACGAGGCCACCATCACTCTGATACCAAAACCAGACAAAGATGTCACAAAGAAAGAAAACTACAGGCCAATATCACTGATGAGCATAGATGCAAAAATCCTCAACAAAATACTAGCAAACAGAATCCAACAGCAGGATCATACACCATGATCAAGTGGGGTTTATCCCAGGAATGCAAGGATTCTTCAATATATGCAAAGCAATCAATGTGAAAAATCATATTAACATATTGAAGGAGAAAAACCTATGATCATCTCAATAGATGCAGAAAAAGCTTTCGACAAAATTCAACACCCATTGATGATAAAAAAACCTCCAGAAAGTAGGCATACAGGGAACATACCCCAAGAAAATAAAGGCCATATATGACAAACCCAGAGCCAACATCGTTCTCAATGGTGAAAAACAGAAACCATTTCCTCTAAGATCAGGAACAAGACAAGGTGGTCTGCTCTCACCACTATTATTCAACATAGTTTTGGAAGTTTTAGCCACAGCAATCAGAGAAGAAAAAAAAATAGAAGGAATCCAAATTGGAAAATAGGAAGTAAAGCTGTCACTGTTTGCAGATGACATGATACTCTACATAGAGAATCCTAAAGAGGCTACCAGAAAACCACTAGGGCTAATCAATGAATTTGGTAAAGTAGCAGGATACAAAATTAATGCACAGAAATCTCTTGCATTCCTATACACTAATGATGAAAAGTCTGAAAGTGAAATTAAGAAAACACTCCCATTTACCATTGCAACAAAAAGAATAAAATATCTAGGAATAAACCTACCTAAGGAGACAAAAGACCTGTATGCAGAAAATTATAAGACATTGCTGAAAGAAATTAAGGATGATACAAATAGATGGAGAGATATACCATGTTTTTGGATTGGAAGAATCAACATTGTGAAAATGACTCTTCTACCCAAAGCAATCTACAGAGTCAATGCACTCTCTATCAAACTACCACTGGAATTTTTCACAGAACTACAACAAAAAATTTCACAATTTATATGGAAACACAAAAGACCCCGAATAGCCAAAGCAACCTTGAGAAAGAAAAATGGAGCTGGAGGAGTCAGGCTCCCTGACTTCAGACTATACTACAAAGCTATAGTAATCAATGCAGTATGGTACTGGCTTAGAAACAGAAATATAGATCACTGGAACAGGATAGAAAGCCCAGAGGTAAACCCACACACATATGGTCACCTTATCTTTGATAAAGAAGGCAAGAATATACAGTGGAGAAAAGACAGCCTCTTCAATAAGTGGTGCTGGGAAAACTGGACAGGTACATGTAAAAGAATGAAATAAGAACACTCCCTAATACCATACACAAAAATAAACTCAAAATGGATTAAAGACCTAAGTGTAAGTCCAGACACCATCAAACTCATAGAGGAAAACATAGGCAGAACACTCTATGACATAAATCACTGCAAGATCCTTTTTGACCCACCTCCTACAGAAATGTAAATAAAAACAAAACTAAACAAATGGGACCTAATGAAACTTAAAAGCTTTTGCACAGCAAAGGAAACCATAATCGAGACGAAAAGAAAACCCTCAGCACGGGAGAAAATATTTGCAAATGGAACAACTGACAAAGGATTAATCTCCAAAATTTACAAGCAGCTCATGCAGCTCAATATTAAAAAAACAAACAACCCAATCCAAAAAGGGGCAGAAGACCTAAGTAGACATTTCTGCAAAAAAGATATACAGATTGCCAACAGAAACATGAAAGAATGCTCAACATCATTAATCATTTGAGAAATGCAAATCAAAACTACAATGAGATATCATCTCACACTGGTCAGAATGGTCATCAGCAAAAACGTACAAACAATAAATGCTGGAGAGAGTGTGGAGAAAAGGGGTACCCTCCTGCACTGTTGGTGGGAGTGTAAATTGATACAGCCACTATGGAGAACAGTACGGATGTTCCTTAAAAAACTAAAAATAGAACTACCATTCGACCCAGCAATCCCACTACTGGGCATATACCTTGAGAAAACCATAATTCAAGAAGAGTCATGTACCAAAATGTTCATTGTAGCTCTATTTACAATAGCCAGGACATGGAAGCAACTGAAGGGTCCATCAACAGATGAATGGATAAAGATGCGGCACATACATACAATGGAATATTACTCAGCCATAAAAAGAAATGAAATTGAGCTATTTGTAGTGAGGTGGATAGACCTAGAGTCTGTCATACAGAGTGAAGTAAGTCAGAAAGAGAGAGACAACTACCGTATGCTAACACATATATATGAAATCTAAAAAAAAACAAACAAACCAACAAATGGTTCTGAAGAACTTAGGGGCAGGACAGGAATAAAGACACATACGTAGAGAATGGACTTGAGGACACGGGGAGGCAGAAGGGTAAGCTGGGACGAAGTGAGAGAGTGGCATAGACATATACACGCTACCAAATGTAAAATAGATAGCTAGTGGGAAACAGCCACATGGCACAGGGAGATCAGCTTGGTGCTTTGTGACCTCCTGGAGGGGTGGGATAGGGAGGGTGGGAGGGAGGGAGATGCAAGAGGGAATAGATATGGGTACATATGTATATGTATAACTGATTCACTTTGTTATAAAGCAGAAACTAACACACCATTGAAAGCAATTATAGTCCAATAAAGGTGTTAAAAAAAAAAAAACAGAACGGATTGCACTGGAAAAAAAAAAAGGAGTAAACTAATTGTGCCTATTTCACAAAGGAGAATAAACATTGCCCCTGGGGTGGGGCTATAAAAAAATAAAAACAACTGTTACATGAATTCATGAAGAAAAATCTTATCATTTTTGGTATAGTCACATGAACTATGGTTGTGACTTCTATTACAATCAGAAAGATCAACAACAGTTTAAAACACTGTTGAGGTTTTAATATTTGTAGAATACAATACACCCTATTAAATCAAAGGCTTAAACAAAATTAGCTCCTTTTATCTGTATAGCTTTTACTTTATCCAAAAATGTGATTTTAAATATTGAGGATTTTTCATGTTGTTCAATGAGTTTATCAAAATCATAGGCAAAATGCTTATCACAATGCTCTCAGGAACTACAGCAAATATATAAAAAATCTGGCTTCTCCGTTTGCAAAAGTAAAGCCATAAAATTATATTCTTTTTCGTAATATTAAACATTTCCTGTTAAATAAATATACTTCATCATTATCCACTTTAATTAAAGATTCTAGATTAATAAGCTTGGACAGGAGTTTTCATTATAATCAACAGCATTCCTGAAAAAGAACAGAGTTGCTATGGTTTCTTTCCTTTGTGGTTGTTCTTGAATTTAAAACATTCACACACAAACACACACACACACACACACCCTGTTTCTCAGAACATTTTGAACATCCACCATTTACTAAAGTGTGTTATCACCTCACTATCACTTAAAACAGATTTTTAAATTAAATCTGCTTCAAGAGATATTACCTTTTGTGAAGTATTAATTATTTTTAAAGAGAGATAGGGAAACTCAAGATTACAAAGTGTTCCAGATGAATTATAATGAGCGGATGCTTCCTATCCCAGCATATGCAGCTCCATATCCCATATGAGAGACCCTCAACATGTGTATCAAGAAAAAAAAATTGACATGTTATCTCTTTTCTGTAAGTATCTTAGAAAAGGTCAGAACCTGTCTGGAAAGCAATGAACAGTGGAATGGTTTTGCTCAGAGACCTGTACAGTCTATGAAGTTGCTTTTATTAGAGTATATTTAAGCTGTGAATGTTAAGATAAAGGCAGGTAGTATACCATAAAGTTCTTTGTATTTTAAATTTAATGCACACATTTTCCTACTATCCCTTCAGAGATTGGGATTATATGCACATAATCAGTTGTACTGATAAAAGAAATACAGGAACATACACATATGTATTTATATACCCCAATAGCCCTTTATGAGCACACAATTCATTACAAGTATCAAGTATATAAGTGGGTAGGTTGCAACTGTAACTCTGACCTAGCAGGGAAAGTAATGATTGCTGAACGAAATTTTCTTTTGCAATATAGTAAAAGGTTCAGATAAACAGAGTTTTCAATTATGTACTGATGTAAGATTTATAGAAAAGAGGCAGTTGGGAAAATGATCAGTCTGTGAAAGACTCTGGCAAGGCCAAATTGTCCTTGATTTTCTAGGGCACAGAATGGTTAGGGAAGGAAATTTCAGGTCAATGGGGTAGGTTAAAGTAAGCTCTATTACGAATGGCTGTAGCTCAGCGGAGTTTGACCCCACTCCTTTAAAAGACAAACCACGAATGTCACATAGTCCTAGGCTTTGGTCTATAGAGACAAATAAGTCTCCAACTCTGGTCTGTAGGAGTTTCCAGTCTCACAGGAAGAGATGTAAATATAAAAAGATAATTATAGTTCAGGGTACCACATAATGAGGTAGTGAATTGGAATCTGGAATTAGTCTGGAAAGATGAATTTCAGGTATAAACTTAGAACTAAGAAGTAAGTTATCAGCAGTGGAGGGAGAAAAGAGTTAAAATGTTCCCATAGGGTTGCTCTGCAATAAAGTAATTTATGCAAGGTCCTTAAAGGGGCAAACAGTATTAGTTGAGGTGATAGCAAAGATGTATCCATGCAATTACACACTTGGTGAAGAAACACTTCCACTTTCTCAGTATTCATCCCAAGCAAGAAAGAAAGTTAGAGAAGGAGGACTGCCAAGGACTGGGATGCAATCCCTTTTCAGTGATTCCAAGAATGACAGAGGAAAAAATAAAATTTCTGATATGATACTCTCATATCTTTCCTCTTCTTTGGATTTCGCCGTTAGTAAAGAAATTTATAATTTTTAAAATAGCTAACTCTCATTGTCATGGAGCTCACAGAGATGTCACAGCATCCTCACTGACATCTTCAAGACTTGGTGGTGGTTTACAAATGCCAGTGAGCCAACACTCGACTCAGCTATTTTGGAGTTTGGCACCATATAAGATAATAAATAAAATATAGCTGGTATCCTAAGGCTTTGACTGTATAATACAGATTTCAGATGTAAAACTCCCAGACTGATCTAAGAAGTAGCTAAATCACCAACATGCAGAGATTTCTGGCATTCATATTTTTCATGTATTGTCATTCCCCTCTCCACCCTCTTTTTTCCTTCCCAAGTAGAAGAGGGGTAAATTGATAAAAAGAGATCCAAATAAATAGAAGAGATAAATAGTGAGATTAACTTGAAGATTAGCCACAAGAGAAATTGAAAAAGAAACGAATACTTCGTTTAAGTTCTACGTGGAAGAAAGCACGAGTAATGATTTGATAGTGGACCAGTTCATTTGTGGACAAGACGAAAAGAAATGAAATGGAAGGCTCTAGAGAACCATAGTCCTCATCACCATCCTTTTAATGACTATTTATTATGTATAGTAAATGGCTCAATGCCTTCAAATGGAAATGTACAATAGGGAATTTGATATAAAGAGAAGAGTAAGGTACTTGAAAAAAGAATGAATATACTTGAAAAGATAGAGATGGTTTTGCCAAGGTCCACCTGCATGGCTCGGAGTAACTTCCAGTTGAGCTTATGGAGACATCACCAACAAGTGATACAGTACATACCCAGAAAGTGGACACATTTACATACAGTTGACACAAAGTAAATGAAGATTTCAAAGGAAAGATCCATCCCAATGGTTCTATAGACATTAAAATCTTCAGGTTCCATTCTCAGAAATTATTAAGTGGACCTTGGGTAGGACAGGCATCAGCTCAGGTGATTCTGATGTAATGGTCCACAGATCACACTTAAACACTGCTCTCTTCCCTCACTTAGCTTTTCTAAGTATACCAGTTTAGTGGCAAACATTTGTAAGGGGAAAGTCATCTCTACTATTACAGACTTGTGTCTATTGCACTTGCAGCTTGCTAAATCTTCTCTCTTTAACATAAAATGATAAAGTGCTGATGCAGTAATTACATGTATATTACACATAAAATGATAAAGTGCTGAAGCATTAATTACATATTTTAAAAGCATTCTCCATTATTTTCTTCTTGGATTATGTTTTTATAATATTCCTGTATATTATAATCCTAAATTTTATTAAATATAAGAGCTAGGGTTAGGTATTGCCAAAGAAAAAGAAGAGATAAAAGGGAACAAAAGGATTTGAGTTCAAGTTCCTCTGCTTATTTCTTGATTGAACGACTTTTAGCAACTTGTTATCTACCCATAATCAAGGAAATCAATGACCTCTTTCTATATCCCTTACAAATCTTAAATTCAATAATTATATTCAATGGCAACTGAAGACATATTAGTGATCTAGTTATTTATATTTAATATTGTAGAACATGTTTTATTTTAAATGTGGTGCTATAGTTAAATGTCACAATGAATAAAATAAAAGCAGGTCACTTTAATGCATTTTATTTGTGTTTTCTATCAGTGATAATTAATTATATCTGTAATGTGGTATTGGCCTGAAAAATGATCTCATAATGTAGAAATGTATATATTACGAGATTATTAAGGGATGATATTCTGTAAGGTAAGAAAAAATTCTCTTAATTATGTAACCAATGGTTTATAGTTCCCTGAAAAAATTGCTAAGCTATTTCATTCTTCATGGTGAACTCTAACTGACCTCCAAAAACCCTACTCAAATGTCAACTTCAAGACTTTCTTAAAAATACTGCTATATTTAATATAGATAACCAAAAAGGACCTACTATAAAAAATTAAAAAAAAAACCAAATCCACATCCTCACCCTCAGATTGTTCATCATTCTTGTGATGCTGTGAACTGCATCACAAGATGCTGTGATATGAATGCTAGAAAAAGACTAAAAACACTAAGCATGTCTCAAAGGTTCTATAATGGTTGAAGATGATACAGTTGGTGGTAGTATACCTCAACAAATTAAAATTTAAGATTTCTCAGGGCAAATGTCAAATGTCTTTTCTTCTGTTCCAATTTTCCTGATCACTATGGAGTAAAGGTAATTATGAATATAGAAAAGTGCAGAATTTTGAGAAAATTTGGAGATGATTAGCAACCGATAAAATCTTTGTAAAAGCTTACCTTTCTGAGTACAGCTTGAAATAAAGCATATCCTGCAATATTAATAAAATATCCTAAGATTCTGAATGTCAGAACAGATCCCATATTTTCCAAATTGTCCTGAGACAATGGAAAAGAAATAAAGTATTAAGTTAATCATTGACAATCTAAAAAAATTTTTAAAGGAAAATAATTTCATGAAACTGAACTATCAGTGAATACTTTTTTTGTTGTTTTTCAGCTATGTTCAAATAATTCCATATGCATTTTGACAATTAAATTGTCTGTCACTAAATTAATTGACACACTGTTTAGAATAAAATTTCTAGGATGACTAGTGGCATGGTTTAAAATTCCCAGAGATAATTCTGAGAGGAGATAAATCTTGTGATAATAATGCATATTTGTAAAAAAGTCACATGTGAAGAAAGCTGAATTAGGCAATATTTCATTTTTTTCTGTTGTTTTTTACAAACATAGGGTATCTGTTTTAGAGGACTAATCTCACGGCTAAAATTTAAGTGCTTAATAGTTGTTCTTCTTGGGTTGGGCAAAGAAGGTGTAGAATAGTTACTTATTTGTTCCTTCTCAGGATATAATTCAAAGAAATAGCATAATGTACTCTTTTTCTCCTCTTGTCTTCCAAGTTTTAATTTCAAAAGCAGGTTTATCAACTGCCCTATTTCCCAGGTTAGGTTTCAATGGAAATATAGAGAACCTTGGTCAGAGGGGGACTCTCTTTTCTAGATCTCTGGCAGTGGTGTTAAGGTTGGTACCATGGACTCATGCCACTAATTTTTATCGATTGCTTTCCTCTTTTCCACATTGTCTACAATGCTAACTTCTAAGGAAATTAAGCCACTTTGTACTGTCACCTCCATATAAGCCGTGGTGAGATGGCAAAAAGAATGACAATATTTTATACAGCTCCTCTCATCAAGAAGAGGCATGTCTTGCCTCACCATTGAAACTGGGCTGGCTTTGTAACTTACTTCATCTAAAAGAAGGTGAAGGAACTGAAGTTGTATGAATCCTGACCTTAGACCTCAACAGCCCTTTCTTGGATTGCTGCCACCTGGTGAATAAGCCCAGGTTAGACTGCTGGAAAAGAGACCAAGTGTAAGAGAACCAAGTGTAAGGCCCCCCCAGCCATCAGCCAGCCAACTGTCATACATGAGAATGATAATCATCTGAGTCTAGTAAGCCCCCATTTAACATACAAACTGACTGTACACATATGATCAATCCCACTAAGATCAGCAGAGCCCAGCCAAGATCGACAGAACTATTCAGAAGAATTGTGAACTACAATAATGGTGGCTGCTTTTAAGCCACAACATTTTGGAGTACTATTTTATGGAACAATAAATAACGGACCCTGAACTCCATGTCATTTTAGCACATCTGTGTGTTACCAAACTAATTACTATATTTTTGTATGATAATTTCAACTAGTATCCCAGTTATTACAACCAGGCTAGATTTCTCTTTTACATGCTTTGTAAAAATTAGGCACTAAGTATACCTATACTCACGTTAATGTGTTCCACATGTAAAGACTGGGGTTACACAAGAGGCAGAATACAGTAGTTAAGTGTTCAGGTCCTAGCACTTTCTTCTGAGCCCTTCCCACCACATCCTGATTCTTTGATTTTAGATGAATAAATAAATTTCTCCATTTTTTCTTATAAAATAAGGATAATAACATTTACCTTATAAAGCTGTAGTGAGAAGAAAATAGCATATTTAATGTTTCACGAGTAGTAGGTATTTAATGGATATTTATTTTAAAATTTTCTAGCACACTGAAGTGACCTTGATGTTTTTTGATTAATGTATAATTAATATATTATTCCAACCCCTTTAATTCCCATAGCTTTTTTTAAAAAATGTCTTTATATTCTGTATCTTTATAATGAAAAAAAAAAACCCTCATATAGCCCACTATGTGGAAGAAACTATTGTAGATGCTCTCAATACTGTGTGAGACTGCAGGTCTTTTTCCTTTTATCATGATCTGGAACATTCCCATCATGTGATCATATTGATATGGGTGTAATACAACATTATAGCCTTTTTATTTGTTTTTTTATTTTTTGGAATGGGGGTGGTAGTAGTGATGTCTTAATACCCAGTGTACCAGCTGTCTACAACCTGTGTTAATCAAATGTATTTTCACAACATGAGGGCTGGACAGAGAAGTCAAAACAGGAACTCCTTCAAAGAGCAATTTCTTTAGAGTCTGACTATGTTTTTTTGTTATTGTTAAATGCAGATAAATTACTTTCTTTTTGAAATGACTATTCAGCCTGTTTTATTTTGAGATACACTTTAGCTGTATTTTCATTTCAAGATTAAATTCACCTATAAGTATAATTTGCTTTACTTTAGAGGAGATAAAATCATTTGTTTTGAAGTTGAACACATTTAAGGTACCTTGAACTGTATCACTGAATCAACTACTTCAAACAAAATTCTTCTTTTTGCCATTATTAAGGTCAAACAGAAGATTAATACACAAACACTGTAATACAATAATAAAAATTTATCCTATCAGTAAACATTTTAAAAACTAAATAAAACATCCCCCGAAAGTATCTATACTTATATGACTATATATGAACACATAATGCATCTTAAAACATGTGATACATGTGAATATTTATTATAAAATAGTGGATAGGTAACTAGCTAGCTAGATAGAAAATATACCTGAAAAGCTGGCTCTACTCAGGGATTCAAAGCACCTCCTCCTAATTTTTAAAACTGAACTTTGCAACCACAGTTGTTCTTAAATTCAGACGGTCAATTACAGTGGTGTGTGAGGGCTATTAAAAATCAGATAAGTGACAGTTTTGAAATCTAAGAATAAAGTCTATTTACTCTATATTTCTGGTGGATAAGTAACTGCCTAGTTTATTAAAAAAAAAAACAACCATCATTTGAAATATACATGGGATTTATAATACCAGGACTGATCTCATATATCTGAAAAATAAGTAACTTTTTAATTGATGTTTTTAAATAAAATAATAAGTTCAGTGAATCAAAGGTTGCATTTACAACCACATTAATTAGGAAAGTGGAAAAGATGGCAAATATTTTGTATGGAATAGCACAGTTCTTCCACCATTGCTAGAAAAGTAATTCCAGATAATATTTAGTTAGCTTTGTTTTTGTTGTGTGTTAGTTTTGAAGGAGTGCTATCAATAGAAGTTTTAAAATATATAGTATATTGTAATGATGTTTGTATATCCTTTGACATATTCATAAAAGATGAGAGCAGAGAAGCTGCTCCTGAGAGGCATGGCGCTTAAATGGAGGTTTCAGGTCCATCCAAAAGGATGAGGCTCAAAGATGAAGTCTGAAGGTGTTTGAACGAAGGGAAAATGTACCAAGCATTTTTTCCTTGCTTTCATTCCTGGACTGTTTCTGTTAATTGCAACAAGAAGCACACAGACCATCACTGACCTGCCAAATTCCTCTTTAACAATCAAGATCCAGCTCAGTGTTACTTTGTCCCCTCTCTCCTCTATGACCTAAGAGCATGAGGTCCAGATTTTTATTGGAACTCTTATTATGTCTTGCTAGAATTGTCCTTTAAAAGGTATCCTAGCTCTTGCTCTTTCACTCTCACTCTCTCTTCAATATTAGTATCCTTTCAAAGGGAAAGGTCATCAGATTTTCACCTCATTGATTCATCCATTTATTCAACAAATATTTGTTGAGCACCTACTATAAACCAGATAATATACCAGTGACTAATGATGCAAAAATTTAAAAAAGCACAACTTCTACTATAAAGAGCCATTGTACCTAGTTGGGAACACTGACTAGTACATATATGATTACTGTATTACCTTACATATGCTATGAAGAGTAAAGTGCTAAGAGGTCATATAAGGGAGAACCCTTAATATGAAATTAGAGGGTTCAAGAAAGGTTTCGTGGAAGAAGGGACACTTCATGTGAGGTTTATAGGATGAATGGGAGGAAAAAAGTGTGTTTAAAGGCTTGTTGGTGAGATAGAGCATAATCAGAAAATAGGGAAAAAAAATCACCATGACTGAAGTGCTGAGTGAATGTCATGCCTATTATTTTAACACAGAATGTTTTGTGTAGTAGGACCTCAGTAAATGCTGAATAAAGACTGAGGAAAACTCTGAGGACAATGCTGCATGGTTGACGGGATCTACAAAATGGGGCATCAGTTCACGTGATCCTAGGAGTTGGAGACAAAGAATATCAGCAAGTGAGTTTAGAGTCTGCCTCTTGCCATCATCCAGCCCAACAATGTTAACTAGCAAAGACTTTCAGTGACACGGCAAAGTATGCTCTGTCTGCAGGGGAGTGGGGTCCAGAGTAGCCTATCAGCAGTCTTTTGAGCTCTCACATATTGCAATAAGTAACCAAAGACTGGGACACGGCACACAAGAGGCACTTTAGAAAAACTGCTCTGTGATTCCTTCTCTCTCAGATGCTCTGGGTTTCAAAGGAATCTTCTTTCACTTTTGTATTTATTTCTCTTTCTTTTAAAAAACTACAAAAGAATCCTTCCTATATGCCAGACACTATGCTAGATTCTCAAGGGACACAAAGATACCAAAAGACATATGTAGTCCAGAGGAGAAGACAAACTCACTAAGAGCTCCCTTCTTCTCAGGGCTCTGCTATTGGTGAATAGCAGGAACCTTGGGTGGGTTTCTTGCAAGTCAGGTAGCCCAGCTGCTATCATACATGTTCCTTCTTAGGAGATACGTAGGCTGATGTGAGTGAATATCTTCACCACTCAGGCACAGAGCTACTAGTATTTACGGAACATCCATTATGTACTTTGCACTTGATACAGACTCTCTTCTTAATCCTCACCATAACCCTATGAGGTAATAATCTTCATTTTGCATATTAGGAAACTGAGACTGCTTATTTATGAAGTCATTTGCTTAAATTCATACAACTAATAAGTGACAGAGATGGATTTTGCAAAGGTTTGTTTCATTCTTAAAGCCTCCGCTATGAGTTTCTACCCTAAAGTTGCTTTCTTGCCAAGCATATCATGATCTTAATTCCACAGATTTTTTTTTCCGTGAATGCAAAGTCAGTCCAAGATAAGTATCATAATAATACATTCTAGACCTTATTCTACATTCCCCCAAACAATGTTACGTCTGTGCTTCCTTTGCACTGACTGTGTGTGTATAATATAATCAGGTACACCCAGGACAGGAGCAGCAAGAAACATATACTATCGTTTCCCCAGGATTTTTTAACATGGCAAAATATTCCTTAATCATAAAAAGGTAACGGGTTGAAACCAGTTATAGCCATGCATCACTTCCTAATTTAAAATGATGCCTCTCCTAATAATGTAATTTCACAGAACAATAAACAAAACAGCCATCCATTTTGTTTTTATATTTCATCTCTGGATCAGGAACAAGGGTTTCTGATATTTGAGAGGATTCTTTGGGTAATCTTTGAGAAAAGTGTTTAAGAAAATCACAATGTGAATAATAACCGAGGGAGGAATGGGATCTTGTCTGCCTTCACCCTCTGGTTGATAAAGCAAACTCCTGCTTCTCTGTAGAAGCAGGAAACTATGAGGTTGTTTTAGTGTTTTCATTTTCCAAAAGTAGGTGTCTAATCAATTCTCTGTTTCATCCGAATGGTTAATTGCTGAGAAAGTCATCTGATCAAAATGACTGGACCTCACCAACTACTTGGCAGTGCAGAAGGGTTTTCAGTTATCAACCTCAATTGACTCAAAAATGGGTGATTTATTCAGCTTTAATCAGAGCAGTGAGGCTATTACGAAGCTTGATTCTGCTTTTCATCGGGGTCACAATGGACTCAAATGTAGCTGCCATTGGTTATAGCAGAAGGAACACAATCTTTGGAATCAGATGTGGATTTGAAACCACCTCTGTCGTCTATGAATGACTTTTTTTTTTTTTTTTTTTTTTGCGGTACGCGGACCTCACACCGTTGTGGCCTCTCCCGTTGCGGAGCACAGGCTCCAGACGCGCAGGCTCAGCAGCCATGGCTCACGGGCCCAGCCGCTCCGCGGCATGTGGGATCCTCCCAGACTGGGGCACGAACCCCTGTCCCCTGCATCGGCAGGCGGACTCTCAACCACTGCACCACCAGGGAAGCCCTGTGAATGACTTTTGACAACTTACTTGAATTTTTCAAGGATGTGTTCCCTCATCTGCATAGTAAAGAAATTAATATCTACTGCATATAGGGAGAACGTAAAGTAGTATTAAGTAGTAAACTATTAGTACATCCCAGTTCTGCTCTATTATCCTTGCGATATAAAGGCAATATGAACAGGTAGCTGGAGAAACATGACTCTTTATCTTCCCATAACTTTCTGTCTAACTTGTTAAATAACTTTGGTTGAAATAAAGCCACACTGTTTACTTACATACTTTACTGACAATTGTATCACAGCAGTGGAAAATGGAAACAGTACTATTCTAATAAATCATCTTAACAGCTCAGTAAGTTTTTAATGTTGGGTTAGCACTTTTATCTGTTTAAAGAAAAATGAGATAGAAGTAGAGAGTACTCTGCTATTATCCTGCCTCTGCAAGCTTGCAGAACGTACTGCAAAGGCACTGTGAATTAAGAATCTATTGTGTACCCTGGATTTTTTCTTCCCAAAACCTTACGGAAGATTTAAATGTTAGACCAAAAATGTGATAGAGTAATAATAAAGCTGTTTCTTCCCACTGTGGCCTAAGGGCAATGTATTAGTTCCAAAGATATGACCTTGAGTTATGAATCAGATGAAAAAGTTGCATCAAGAAACAACATTCTCACTTGGGTGGATGAGATACACCTCCCCTTAACCGTTCTGTAATATGCAGTGGCAAACTAATAATATGGAGCACTGCATAACAGATAACATTATTTGGAGATGCCTCACTAGGCCAATGTTCCCTACCCTTTTCAATTAGGAGCTTTGAAATGCTAGAAATTTGCAATAACCCAAGGAATCCTTTAGCTTTAGAGTAGAAATTGATGGTAAAAATAGTCTTCAAGTTCTTACAGAAAACTTAGCCATCACTAAAGGCTTTCCGCCTTTTCATTTCTCTCTCTGTTCTTTGGTGGCTTCTTAAGCTTACCAAAGATGCTGCTTATGGTGTTCAGCTGTCCCTGAGTTCATGCTTTTTAAGTTGAGAAGTGAAATAAAGAGGGAGAGAAGCCAAAAACTGAGGATAGCCTGGATGGGGCTGAACAAGATTTGTAGTTCAACAAATATGTATCGAATCACTGCTTTTTCAACCCCCTGAGGTACCTACAAAGATGAGGTAAATATATCTTCAAATTGTTCACACTGAGTTAGATATATATGACTGATTTCCAAAAACCACCAGAAAGGACCTTGAATAAATGGTCTCCAAGGTGGGAGAGGAGGGAAGGTGGTTTCCTCCAGTGCCTCTGTGTGTGTGAGAGAGAGATTTTAGGTAGTTTGTTGCAATTCTCAGAGACTCATATGCATGTGTTTTATTCCAGTGCTGGTCGATTGATAACAGCTGCCTGGAGCACAGGGTAAAATAAGCCCCTGAGGTTGTTTGTAGGATTGACAGAAGAGGGCTCTGGTCAGAGGGTCAGCCATATAAACAAGGTGGGTGAAAAGCACCAACTGTGTTTTCAGTGTATCATCCCAGGGCCCACAGGATAAAATTCAAGCTTACTAGTATGGCATAAAATACTCCATATTGCATCATATGTTCTGGCATAGCACACAAGAACGACAAAGTACTTGCAGTTTATGTGCCGTACTGTTTCACATCTTGAAGCCTCTATTCACACAACTCCCTTTTCCTGGAATAATTTACCTTTCATTCTAAGATCTTTCTCCTAGAGAAAATCTCTTTATCTTTCAAGTTTGAACTCAAAAGACTTCTGACATCACTACATCCTAAATAGATCTGACTTCTTTTGTTTCCCCATAGTATCCCATAGAGGACTTCACAGCAAACTGGTATAATAAAGGGGGTTGTTTACATTCAATATCATATTAGTGATCTATTTCTGGGCAACACATTGCCCTAAATAGTTTAAAACAACAAATGTTCTTTATGTCAGGAACCTAGGACTGGCTCAGTTGATCGTTCTGGCTCAAGGTGACTCATTACGTTGTGGTCAAAGTGTCAAGTGGGACAGCAGTCATTGTCAGACTTGATGGGAGCTGAAAGTTCCACTCCCAAGTACACTCATACGGTTGTTGTCAGGCCTCAGTTTCTTGAAGGTCATTGGACTGAGGACCCTGGTTCTCCACCATAGCAGTGAGCCTCTCCATTGGGCTTCTTACAACTGGCAACATGATTACCTCAGTACAAGTGATGCAAGAGAAAGAGAGAAACCCCAAGGCAGAAGCCACAGTCTTTTTAATAACCCAGTCTCAGAAGTGACATCTCATCATATCTGTCAGATTTTATTTACTAGAAGCAAGTCAGTAAGTTCAGCCCTTTCTTATGGGGAAGAGATACCACAGGGCATGAATACTGAGTCAGGAATCACTGTAAATCATCTAACAGTCAGCCTATCACATTCAGTATCTTCCCTAACTGGGTTGAAACCACAATTAATTGCTCTGTGTTTCCCTATCATCTGCCTAGTATCTGGCACAGTAAACACTGAAGAAAGGAAGAAGAGAGGGAGGAGAAAGAAAAGGTAGGAGCCATCAAAGTCAAATTATAAATTAAATCCCTTAAACAACTGGAAATGACCAATCTATAAAACTACTGTTTGGAAAAAATAAACACAATTTTAATATCTTAGCCAAGACTGAAATTACATGGAATTTCTAGCAATGTGGTCTTTGATTACGACATTTAACAAAAAAAGAATTTGTAGCTTAACACTGTTATATAGGTCTGGAAAAGAAGTTCTGAAGTTAGAAATATAAAGACCAATTTTACTCATTCTCCTAGTTCAACGAGGCTCCTTGTGGTATATTTTGTGACCAAAAGGCCCTACAGCTGCAACACTGACATGCAGTTTTATGTAATAAACAGAAGTTCAATTATCTTAAATGGGCTCTCTTAAATGCTGTATCCAAAGCAAACTCTAATTTAGGCTGATTTCTCCTCAAATGTAAAATGGAGAAGTGCCAAGTCTCTTGCTTTAAAGTACTTGATATGATATTTTTTCCCTTTGAAATATAGCTCTCAGCCCATCCCTCCCTCCCTCCTTCGCTCTTTCCTTAAACATGTAGGTGAAAACACAAGTGATTAAAATCTGGTTCCTGCTCTCAGAATCCAGTGTATGTACATACAGTTTGGCATGCAATCTAACCATAATACAGTGTGAAATAACCATTATATAATGTGAATATACTATAATGTGAATGTAATATTCAAAATACTGTAGGATCATAGGAAAGGAGTGATCAGCTCTGTCTGGAAGAGGTCAGAAGGTAACAGATGAGATATGATATAGACTTTTAATGATGAGATAGAAAGTATGCAATGGTTTGCCGTATTTCTTAAAAGAAACAAGTCATAGGAGGAAGATAATTTAGTTACGGGTCAGACTCCTTGAAACTTATTTATTTAATCTTACTAACAGCCCACTTTGACATTAAAAGACATCATTTGACCTGAAGTTGTATAGGATTTCAATAAATTATTCTGTCCTAATGAGCACCGATTTAATTTTTAAAATAACAAAATAAATTAGGAGCATTTCAACTGCAATTTCAAGAAAAAGAAAAGGAAGCAGTAATGGAAGAATCACAAAGCAAAACTCTCCCTGTCACTGCTCAGAGAGGCAACTGTAATATTCAATAGTTTCTCGTTCAGCTTAACTGTGATTTTGTGGCAACTGAAATGTACAAACAATAAATCTATTGCAGCTTCAGAACTAATAAAGGACAGTTTGAATGCTTTCAGACCTGAATTCTGTTTCCATTTTCTTTGCATTTATGGTCACATTAATCATGAACTTAGAATAGAAAGAATGTTGTTATATGATACACTTTGACTGTATTAATTGCACTTTTAAGATAAAAGATTCTGACGTTTGTATTTAATTCTGATTAATTTCCATAATAGAACATTGCAGTTAAAAAAACGTTAACTTCAGCTTAACTATATTTTCAATTTATTATCAACCAAATATACTGAAAATTAATCATAATTCCATCCATAGAAAACAAATGTTGTACGAATCCTTATTTTAATTTCTAGGGAGAATTGGAATGAGTGTGAAATGACATTATATAACCCAATTAAAATATGCATTTTTAAAAATTCCAATCCTGGGTTTTCTTGAAATAATCTGGTGTCAGAAAGACTAGACATAATTTAGCATTCTTAGACATAACTTTTTAGCATTCAAAATGACTGTCATCTCTCTGAAAAGAGGTGGATTATAAAAAAGGTGGAATAAGTAAGAGGAGGGATGGTGTGGTGAAAAGACATCACTACATACAATTTAGAGTTGGGAAAGTATATAATATATGATCTAGAAGACAGACTTCCTCAATTAAAAAATCCAAGCTAGGGATCCCTCTCCTCCCCTCCCAGCTACCATCCTCCACACCTATATAAATGGGAAGATCCAGACCACAGGATAGAGACTAGTCTCTAAAGTCACTTTCTTTCTTAATCATTCCACAGATACCATTTGCAAAGTTTCTATATGTCAGAAAAGCAGATGAATAAAAAATGGCCCTTTTACCTAAGGTCTTATGACCCAGTATGAGTAGACAGATCTCATTAAGTCTAGAATCATGCTGATGAAAAGGAGGGAAGAGATTTGAGACATATTTCTAAAGGGGATAGGAAAATCTCAAATAGAGACCTGAGAAATGCCATTTTTTCCTTCCTGCGTTGGGCTTCTTCAAGCTGGAGGTCTTTGGTTTCAACATTCTCCATAAATGTCTTAGTCCAAAATTATCATCATAATTTCTTCAAATGAGAAAACGAAAATAAACAGATATGAACGTTTCTCTTCTCTTCCTTCTCTAATCCATCATTTGAATTAAACCCATCTCTATTTTATTCTCTTTCATTCATAGCTTTGATATCCATTCTTCTCTTTCCTTTTTGAAACATTTAATGGCCTTTTTTGTATGCAAATGTTCTATAAAGAATAGAACATTTACATGAAAGAAACAAAAGAAAAATAAGGGGGGAAAATCATTGAGCTAACCTACCAAGAATATATTTTACTATCCTGTGGATAGCTTAGACCTACCCCATGCTCTCTCCTGAGCCAGTGTGACCTCTACATTTTTCTTTTCTCATACTTCCACTCACTTAAAAAAATATTTCCCTTTATAAATGCCCACTTTTTTTTCCCTTTGGCAGATCTAACTTTTGGCAAAAAGAAGTGTATCACATGGAGATTTTTTTACAGTAAAAAACACAGAGTGAGCATTCAATACATAAATATTAAAACAAAGTCACTAAGGAAAAGAGTTAGGCACTAGAGACCAAATTCTACAGGGTATAAGCACTAAAAGCTATTAATTAAAGGAAAAACTTTTACTTTTATTGTAAAATAACTCAACTATTGTTTATCATAAATTACTTTAACCATGTCATAATTTGGTGATCTTGAACTTTTAGAACTATATAACCTAAGAATCATATCTATCACATCTACGACGGGGATACCATTATACATAAGAAGAAGGGCTATTGTGCTTTGCTAGACAAGAAAATCCCTAAATTAGCAAAAGTTGTGATGCCTCATCTTCCAAGTCTAACGAAATGCTAAATGAGACAACACGAGTTGCCCACAAATGTTCTGAGGAGCTCAGTCATGAATCATGAAGTTTTATGTCCAGTTGTCATTCCATCTCACTTCAAGATTTCTGCAGAAGACTAATGATCTTTCGTGCATGGAATGGCTCACTCCTTGGAGAATGACTAAAGAGAAAATACAACAAAAGACCAGTAATATTGCAGCTGTTATGTGCAATAAGGGTCAATAGAGAGTAATAAAAATCAATATAAAAGGTAATAGAAGGAATAAAACTTGGAAAAGTTCTGGATAAATCAATAGAAGTAGTGGACTGGGAGCATGTGAGGTTTTAGAGGAGTAAATACTTAGTGTCTGACTGACAGGTTGTTTAACATTCTTGCCACTTATTTTATCCTTAAGGATTCTGTCTGTGTCTATCAGCAGTGATCCACCATAGAGAGCAGCTACCAGGTTTCTCAACTTGGAGTTTTATTAATGCTTAGTTCCTCTTTCTGTTCTTAACAATAAATAGCCCACTTTATGGTATCTCAGAAACTTTTGAATGAATTATCCATATAAACAACCTGCAATTGCAAGGACTGCAAATATTTCTTTTTTAACTTTGTAAAGTCAGGACTTAAATTCAGTCTTCAAGTAATAGTGATGGTCCCTATTCATGAGGACCCCCTCTCTCATCATCTTGATCTCTATAGGAACTTTTGGGAGCCTAAGAATATGAAATTTTAATGGAGATTCATTTCTGCCAAGACCTTTGTAACCTAGTAGTTTTGATTATTAGCTTTGGATCTAAACATTTGTCATAGCACCTGGATAGTGACTGGATTAGTCAGTCCCCTGGCAAGAAACAGGCATGATGGTCTGATGGGAGAAATAAATCAGAAAAAATATTTATAGATGTGTGACAAGGTGTGAGGAACAAACAAGGGATAGTGCAGCACTTGAAGGCTAGCAAGAGCAGGAATTCCTTACTACACAAGACTTTTCCCAAAGGAAAAGGTTAAGAAATGGTTACTGAGATGTTGAAAGCATAGGTGCCTCTATGAACAGGGCCACTTGATAGGAGCTGTAGCCTTTAGTAAAGAGATAAATCCCCTGGCAGAAAGCGAACTGGGGATTAAATATCCCAACCTCACTCTTCTCCTCCCTTTTCATATCTTGATGGTTTCTTCATTGCCTAAACTTAGAAAGCCAAAGGGAAAGGGAACCACACATGTCAGCCTTCTAGGGTTTATAGAAAGGTAGGGAAGAATAAAGAGGGGTTCTAGAGGACAAACATATTTGGCACAGAAGATCCTTTCATAATTTGTTAAGGCAGCATAGTAAACTCTGGCCGGCACTGTAAATTCATTTTTAACAGTTTAAATTTTCATTGCTAACACTGTAGAGCTATTTCCCCCTCTCTCAAATATATTTAATACAATAAAAAGGGTTTTTTTCATAAAAGAATTATGAGAATTAATTTAGGGATATGGGCAACATTATAAAGTTGGAAATATTGGCTTTGGTTCCATTCATCTAGTTTTCTCCTTTCCTTGTTCACCAAAGCCTAGGGCTTTCAAGATGGTCCTCTCTCTCATCATATTAACCTCTAGAGCTATTGAGAAATGAGATCGCCTATCTAGTCTTTTTCTCTCCCAAACCAGCTATCAGTGAATAGTGATGATGATTTAAGCTTATAAATCTTCACTAATGCCTTGAAGTTTACCAAAGCCCAATACCTTTCCCTTACATTTCAGAAAGCCAAGTATGGAAGATAATTTTGATGTCTGGGAAAGAAGAAAGAAAACTATCAAACAAATGCCCAGGAAGCCATGCCCAGTAAGCCATGATCCTTGAGGTAGTCAATGCCCAGTAAGCCAGGATCCTTGGGATAGTCATAGTGCTATTCATCAAACATTTGTGGCTCTCCTAGACATGTGGTGTCATTGTATTTCCTCGCCCATTGTGGTTAGGTTATGGTTAGGTTGGCTTTGTCCAACAATGTGTGTCAATTATGGGAGGAAACTTTAAAATCCAATGCATGATTCATATTGTTATCTCCTTCTCCCCGTCACGGTACTAAGCAATGTTCCAGATAGTGACTTCTCTGATAGCCAGGATCCTGAACTGGGCATAACTTGATGCAAATATGCCATCAGCAAGCAATACATCTCAATTGTTTCCAAGACTCTGAAACTTGGTGTTATTTGTTACCATGGCATTACATAGCCCATATGAACTAATACCAATCCTCAGGGGACTAATTTACACCACTAATATCTTGTTTCTACACAATGACACCTTGATTTCCTCCAAACCCTGATTTTTACTATCTTGTTTTTAAAGACCAAAAATATACTCAGGAGCATGTGCATTTTGTGAACTGATATATCTCGGATGTGGAAAGCTCAAGAAATTTCTGGAATATTAAACATTCACACTTAAGTGATTATTTTATATTTCACAAGTCCAAGATACAAAACATGGTGTGAATAGTGTCATTACATAAAGTAACAGGCATGCTATCAGCAGAACACACAAGGACATTTCTAAAAGTGTGTTTCTAGAAAAATGTCTTATAGTTCCTCAGAGGAATTTGGAAATATTCCCGCTCTGGAAAATCAAATCCCTAAATTATGAGGTTGGAAGGTTACCTCTGATATTCCTATATTATTGGTCTCATGAGTTCTTCCTATTTTTTTTTTTTTTTTTTTTTTTTTGCTTCTTAAACCTTCTAGGGCTTTTTAAAGTTGAAGTTAAGTCTTTCAGAAATACCATAGGAGGGAAACAAGAAAACAAAAAACTCTGAAAATAAAAGTAATTTAGCTTTGAATATAATAACTAAAGGGACATAAATATCTCAGAGAATGATTTTCTGTTTCAACCATGACTGTTCTATGGAGTGGAGAAAAAAACACGGATCACATTAAAACAAAATTAATCAGCTGAAACATATTACATATGCCTCAGTGATTAACAAGAATATTTTATTTCTATCAGTTATGCAAATGAGAACAAGGTATTTTAAGGTTTTCCCAGTTCACATATTAATTCAGAATATATGAAACAATTTAAATGAAAATGATCTAGAGCTATATCTCAAAAAGTCTGTGTACATGCATAGCATTATAAACTCATTGATCTTTTTGTGCTATATTAGCCCATTCTCATCAGAAATTTTACCATTAAAACATTTTCAGCTAAATAAAGAAGCCCTTTGCTTTTAAAGAAGAGTGAAATCTTTGCTAATCTTTGATGGATTTTAGCCCACAGTTTATATTCAGTGTTCTCAAATTTCAGTGAACATCAAATTTACCTTGGGCGCTTACTGAAAATGCAGCCTCCTCCGTGACTCCAAAGAGCTTGATTTGGTGGTCAGAGGTCAAACTTCTCAGGTTATTTCTAAAGCAAGTCTACTCATTACCCATTGAGAAACATACCCAAGACAGAGTCCTTACAAAGGTATTGGACATTGATTTTGTCCATTTTCATCATGCATTTTTAGTGAACATGCTTCCTATAAAATCCTCTTCTCTAACAACAAAGAAGAAAAGAACATATCCTATTGATTTATTTTCCTTGATGAAGAGTAAACTATTCATTTTTTATTAGATGAGTAAACATTTATTATTCAAGTCACATATTATTTGACATTTCTGGCAAGCAAATAACTCCTTAGAAATTCTGTGATTGTGAAAATTAGACTGTTATAACTTACTGTATTTAGGATTGTGTTAATTGCCTCTGACTTCTTTGAACTCAGACACCCCTAACTTCATCCATTGTTTCCTACTGAGAATAATCTTCAAACTTTACACTGATTAGACCATTTTGTTAATGTTTTATAAAAACTTTCCTGCCACTGGCAATGCCTTTGTAAGTGTATCTCTTTCTATTTGACTTGAATTCTATGAGCTCTCTTATATTCCCTGGGAACCTCTGAGACATTTCCTGAACATAATAAAAACATTGTTCAGTTTTACAGATTATAAAAATAAATGGACCTTACTTACTGCCATTTGGTCAGCTTCCTTTGCATTTCTGTTTGTTTCTTCTTTAAAAACATAAGAAATACACAATAGAGAAATTGAAAAATAGCGAAAAAATGAATAAATGAATGACCACCCCCAAATCCTTCCACAAAGATATAACCACTGTTAAATTTTGGCCTCTATTATATACTTTTAGAATGTTTATCCTGTGTACATATAATTTTTTAAAATAAAAAAGCGTGATAAGTATAATTAACACTACTGTATGCTATATATGAAAGGTAAGAGAGTAAATCCTAAGAGTTCTCATCACAAGGAAAAACAATTTTTTTTCTATTTCTTTAATGTTGTATCTATATGAGATGATGGATGGATGTTCACTAAATTTATTGTGATAAGCGTTTCATTATGTACGCAAGTCAGATCATTATGCTGTACACCTTAAACTTACTTATACAGTGTTGTATGCCAGTTATATCTCAATAAAACTAGAAGAAAAAGAACAAAAACAAACAGATCAATGTTCTACATCTGCTCTGTAACCTGCTTTTTTCCTTTTTTACCTGTTTCCTCCTTCAATGCTTACCACCTATTCCTCTGTGTTATCCTCCCTCTTTTGTTGTTGTTGGTGCTTCCAGGCTTATTGAGATATAACTGACCTATAAGACTGCATAAGTTTAAGGTGGACATCTGTGATGATTTGATACGTGTATAGATTACAAAATGTTTACCACAACAAGGTTAGTTAATACATCCTTCTCCTCAAATAATTACCTTATTTTTTGATGTTATTGTTATGGTGAGGATAGTTAAAATCAACTCTCACAGAACCTTTCAAGTATACAATACAGTATTGTTAGCTCTAGTCATCATGCTATAGTCTACATTAGATCCCTGGACCTTATTCTTCTTATAACTGTGCATTTGTCCCCACTGACAAACATGTCCCCATTTCTCCCACCCCACCACCCCCAGCCTTTGGCAACCTATTCTCTGTTTCTATGAGTCTGATGTTTTTAGATTCCACATGTAAGTGAGATCACACAAGGTTTGTCTTTCTCTGTCTGACATTTCACTTAGCATAATGCTACCTCAAAGTCCATCTATGCTGTACAAATGGCAGGATTTCTTCCTTTTATATGACTGAATAATATTTCATCACACACACACACACACACACACACACACACACCCCTCACATTTTCATCATCTCTTTATCTATTGATGGACACATAGGTTGTTTTCACGTCTTGGCAATTGTGAGTAATGTTGCAATGAACACAGAAGTGTAGCTATCTCTTCCAGAGAGTTATTTCATTTCTTTTGAATATACGCCAGAAGCGGGATTGCTAGATCATAAGGTAGTTCTAATTTTAAGTTTTTGAGGAACCTCCATCCACACTGTTTGTCATAGCGGCTACACCAATTTACATTCCTACCAACAGTGCACTAGGGCCCCCCTTTCTCCATATCCTTGCCAGCTCCCTGTTTTTAGAGCCAAAGGAGCAAATGTTTCAGTTAGATGCATTTACATTCTTTCCTTTTTTTAAAACATAGACTCTTCTCAAAAAGGCAACCAAGAGATTTTGTTCAGGGAGCCAGGGTCCTCTGCTGAGTAATGAGGCTCGTCTACAGTTCTTTAGAGTCTGATCACTGTCACTCTTATGTACATTCTTCTGTCAGTGATATAGATTCTCATTACAATTCATAGTCTTTCATTAGTTGAGATCGCAATCCCATGGTTTTAAAGGCACATGAATCTTGTGGTAGAGAATTTGTTTCCTTTGGCGGAGCTTCATTACATGGTATATATTTTCAACGTACTTGATTATGAGCCTGAACAATCTTGTTTTTAACAAGCTGAGGATTTCTAAAGAGGTGATCCCAACATGTATGTACTGATAAGTTTTAAAGTAAGAACTATCCCAGTTATAATTTTAGATGGATCATGGCATGTGCACATGTAGGAAAGAAGAGCATGTTAATAAGTCAAATAGACATTGGATGTGCATATGAAAGAGAAGAGACAAAATGTCAAAAGAGAAGAGACAAAACAAGAAGGTATGCTCCTATACCTATAGCCCTGTTTCTCCTACCAAGCCTCTATCACTGCTTATTAAAGGGTCTGGCTGGGTAAGTGACTTACAGTAACAATAATAATAATAACAGCTAACATTTCTCCAGTGCTAAGCATGTACCAGGCACTGTACTGAGAACTTTAGGAGTCATGTCATTCAGCCTCCCAACAACCCCGCGATTACTTCATTGAAGTTAAGTAACTTAGCCAAGGTTACAGAGGTAGTAAGTGACAGCCCTGGCAGTCAGGATCCAGAGCCTGTGCTCTAAACCACCCCACTGTGATAATGTTATCAATAATAATCTATGTTCTAAAAATATTGCTTCTTAGCCTCTACTTTCAGAAACTATCATTAGTTCTTGATTCACTCCGTTCTGAGCCCCTTGTCCACAGGGATGATGGAGTTTCTTTTATGCAAAACAACTTACTATTTCTCAATTGATATCTACCATGTTCCTTCCAATGTCCCCCAGGGACAGAGATTCACGGTTCCTGCACCTCATCCTGACCACGCTGAGGATTGCAGTTAAAGCCAGAGATTGAGCTCCACAGACACAGACACAGCATAATCTGGCATAGTTTGGATTTGGCTCTGCTGGAAAAGGAATAAACTGGAGAAATAACTATGTACACAGTGGTAGGCTTGTGAAGGAGACGAAACTATGTCACCATCTGTGGTGCTCTAGAAACATTTAAAATAATTAAATATTTTATTGCTCACTAGTTTCATCTCAATAAAATGTGTAGTATCCACATGAAATTACATCTAAAAAATATAATACGCTGTATAGGAAACAGTATTCTGAGCTGTCCAAGAAACTTGAAATTCACAATTTGGAGGCAAACCTCAAACAAAAATTTAAGGATGTGAAGGGGAAAAAAATGCACCAGCTTCTGCCTAATGACAAAGTTACCTCTTGGTGGCAACATTTTTTAAGATGAAATCCTATGGCTACAATTCTTTTCTTGATTATCTTTTAACCCAGAAGGAGAAAGACCATGATTAAGGGTTATGACTTACTACCTCACATTTCTAAAGGTATTTGCATTCAAAAAAGGAGATATTCTACTTGATCTCAGATGTGATTAATTCTGTATTTGTGATCTGTACAAATACATAGTACTTGATAAGACTTGTTACAGAATGAAACACAAGTGAAAGAAACCCATATCTTGCAGCTACTCTGAAGAGTCAGAATAGAAAATTTTGGACCGCAGAAACTGAATCTGCTCTGCAGTCCTTTTTGCACTGTTTCTCCAGTATGTTGTCACACACATCCAAGTATTTATATTGTAAAAGGTATACTGTAGAATTTCAAATAATGGAACTCTTGACCATTGTAAGCTGTGTCGCAGAGGTCATAATGTTAAAAACACAAATTTTGAACAAGGTCCAAATCCCTAACACTCATTAGCTGTTTGTCTTTAGGCAACTGTTTAATTAACATCCACCCAGTCAGACAAGCCTTGGCTTTTTCTTTATTTCTCATTATCTCACTCACTCAACTACTAAGTCTTGCCAATTCTATTTCCTAAACTTCCCAACTCCATTCACTTGTCTCTGTCATTTTTGTCATTACATGCTCCAAGTCATTGTGATCTTTCTCCTTCACTCCTGCAAAAGCCTCCTAACTGATGCCTCTCCATCCTCTGGTGTTGTTTTCTAGTCCATTCCCTAAACAGCAACCAAGGTGATATTTTTACAGTGCAAATCTGATTCCAGTTTACACCCAATTAAAAGAAACAAACAAAATACAAATAAGTAAGTAACCCTTCTGTCTCCCCTTTTCCTTTAGGCTAAAATCTAAAATTAATACGTGTTTTGCAGGAAGGCCAAGCATGATCCACAGTCTCCTTTCTCTATTCCTTCTACCTGTACTGCACTCACACTAGCTGCCTTTGATTTTTCTAAAATGTGCCAGACTCCTTTCCCATCTTAGTACCTTTGCAGATGTTCCTCTCTCTCCTACAAATAACTTTTCCTCACCCTCCCCGAACCACTGCCAACCTCTCCTTGACTGTCTCTTATTCTGCAGGACTCAGAAACCTTCACTGAAATTCCAGACTAGATCAGGTTTGTCTGTTATATAATCTCATACTGCTCTGGATTTCTCTGTAGCACTTGTCATAATTGCAACCAACTGATCTGTTCTCTAATTAGCTTCATAGGATTTCACCAGTGAATTAATGGAAATTCCACACCCCATCAAAATGTAAATTCAGTGACATTAAAGGACTCTGCAAAGGAAATAACAGGCAGTTCTTCAATAACTGTTGAATAAATGAGTTGAACTCTGAACCTCAGGTTCCCTTCTGTGGAATTGAATAATAATCATAATTATGTTTATTTTGTAGGATTTTAATGAAGATTGATGAGATATCATGCCTAAGGCATGGAGCATAGTGCCTTTCACAAAGTAAACACTCTAAATTTGTTGCTCTTTTACCTAATAGAATTTTAAATATCTGTCAGTTCCTGTGATGGTACAACTTACATTATTTATTTATTTTTACTTTTTTAGGTAATAATAATTAAAAGTATGGAAGAAAAGACAAAATGAATTACTTTAAATACTTAGAAGCATACAATAACAATGAAAGGTCAGAAAGAGAAATTAAGAAAAGAATCCCATTTACCATTGCAACAAAAAGAATAAAATACCTAGGAATAAACCTACCTAAGGAGGCAAAAGACCTGTATGCAGAAAACTATAAGATACTGATGAAAGAAATCAAAGATGACACAAAGAGATGGAGAGATATACCATATTCTTGGATTGGAAGAATCAATAATGTGAAAATGACTATACTACCCAAAGCAGTTTACAGATTCAATGCAATCCCTGTAAAATTACCAATGACATTTTTCACAGAATTAGAACAAAAAATTTTACAATTTGTATGGAAACGTAAAAGACCCTGAAAAACAAAAGCAATCTTGAGAAAGAAAAACAGAGATGGAGGAATCAGGCTCCCTGAGTTCAGACTATACTAGAAAGCTACAATCATCAAAACAGTATGGTACTGGCACAAAAACAGTAATATAGATCAATGGGACAGGATAGAAAGTCCAGATATAAACCCATGCACCTATGGTCACCTAATCTATGACAAAGGAGACAAGAATATACAATGAGGAAAAGACAGTCTCTTCAATAAGTGGTGCTGGGAAAACTGAACAGCTACATGTAAAAGAATGAAATTAGAACACTCCTGAACACCATACACAAAAATAAACTCAAAATGGATTAAAGACCTAAATGTAAGGCCAGACACTATAAATCTCTTAGAGGAAAACATAGGCAGAACACTCTAAGACATAAATCACAGCAAGGACCTTTTTGACCCACCTCCTAGAGAAATGGAAATAAAAACAAAACTAAACAAATGGGACCTAATAAAACTTAAAAGCTTTTGCACAGCAAGGGGAACCATAAACAAGAGGAAAAAACAATCCTCAGAATGGGAGAAAATATTTGCAAATGAAGCAACTGACAAGGGATTAATCTCCAAGATATACAAACAGCCCATGCAGCTCAATATCAGAAAAACCAAACAACCCAATCAAAAAATGGACAGAAGATCTAAATAGACATTTCTCCACAGAAGACATACAGATGGCCAAAAAGCACATAAAAAGATGTTCAACATCACTAATTATTAGAGAAATGAAAATTAAAACTATAATAAGGTATCACCTCACACTGGTCAGAATGGCCGTCATCAAATATCTACAAACATTATATGCTGGAGAGGGTGTGGAGAAAAGGGAACCCTCCTACACTGTTGGTAGGAATATAAATTGATACAGCCACTATGGAGAACAGTATGGAGGTTTTTAAAAAACTAAAAATAGAACTACCATATGACCCAGCAATCCCACTCTTAGGCATATACCCAGAGAAAAACATAATTCAAAAAGATACATGCACCCCAATATTCATTGCAGCACTATTTACAATAGCCAAGATAGGGAAGCAGCCTAAATGCCCATCGACAGAGGAATGGATAAAGAAGATGTGGCACATATATACAATGGAATATTACTCAGCCATAAAAAAGAACAAAATAATGCCACTTGCAGGAACATGGATGGACCTAGAGATTGGCATACTGAGTGAGGTAAGTCAGACACAGAAAGACAAATATCATATGATGTCGCTTACACATGGAAACTAAAAAAAGGGTACAAATGAACTTAGTTACAAGACAGTAGTAGAGTCACAGATGTAGAAACCCTATGGTTACCAGGCGATATGGTGGAGGGATAAATTGGGAGATTGGGATTGACGTATACACACTATGTAAAGTAGACAAGTAATAGGAACCTATTATAAGCACCTATTATAGCACAGGGAACTCTACTCAATACTTTGTAATGGCCTATATGATAAAAGAATCTAAAAAAGTGGATATACGTATATGCACAATTGATTCACTTTGCTGGAGACCTGAAATTAACACAACATTGTAAATCAAATATACCCCAATAAAAATTTAAAATAAATAAATAAATATTTAGAAGCAAGTCACCTTTTTGGTATATACCTAGCATAGTAGATCAAAACTATCAGTTTTTACTATTTTTGAAAGAATTAATAGGGCCTTCTATATTAGTATTGATTAAAATGTAAATGTATATTTAACACTGGAGAACTAGATAAATTACCAAAAAATGTAAACTGGTTTATAACACAATGCTTTAAGTTACTTGATTGGTCTAGGAAATCACTTCTTTTTATTGTGATATCACATTGAGAAAAATAAAAAGAATACATGTTGATTACAGTAAGACAGTGAAGTGTCTCTCATGACATTTTTGTGGGTAAGATAGAGGATTATGGTCATACTGGTGGATTCATAATGTGCTGATTTCAACTGACGCCAATTAGAAGAGAGTTCTCTATTCCAGTCCCTGTCCTGTTCATTTTTATTAATGAATTCCTCAAAGACAGAGAAACGAAGCTTCTCCTGTGAGGATATTGCTTGGAGCTGAGGATGAGGGTGTGGGGGCAGGGAGGGAGATAGCTAGTCTATTTATTGGCAGAATTGATTAAGATCTAAAAATAACTTGAAAGGATAGACTAAAGGACAACGATTAAAAGTAGCATTAAAATGCTGCATGGGTTTGAAAGTTGTACAAATACAAAGTTGGAAGGACTTGCCTGGGTAAATAGAAGCTGGAATTAGAAAAAACCTACAGCTTTTAATGGTTAATGATGTGACTCATGGTAAAATTTAAACAATAGCAGCCATAAAAAAAAATCAGTTTAAAACTACCATAACGCAATGTTAGATTTATTAATAGACATATAAGCATGTACAGAGTTGGAAAGCATTTTGCCTACAAAATTTCAAGTTTCACATTTAAAAGTCTTTTTGTTAAAATGCATGCAGAAGAGGAAGGACAGCCATTAAAAAATGTATCGCATACTTACCGCACATATAAACTTAGATGCTAAGGTGAACTTCAAGAGGGGAAAAACATAGATCTTGATTCCAAGGAATTTGCAGCTTCAAAAAGGAGAGGATCCAAATGCAGATAACCATAACATAAATGAGAAAAGAGAATCAGAAAAGAAGGGGAAGCTAAACATGCTGATATTGAAAAGAAGATTTAGTTCCTTCTGATTATGAAGAATAGATGACTCCCAGGTGGAGGTGACATTTGACCTACACTTTGAATGACTGGTAGGCTTAGACACGAAGCGAATAGTATGCCAGATAGAAGAAAGAGTATGAGAAAAGTATGGCCGCAGTAGTAAATATGGTGAGTTTGAGAATGGTGAGTTATCCAGTTCAACTAAAATGTAGGGCAAGTCAAAGGAAGTGGCAAGGGAACAGAGAAAAGCAATTCCACTAGTAGTAAAAACCATCGATGGCATGTCAAGGAGATAGAACTTATTTTGTGGGCAATGGTGTGATCATATATATAAATGTACATATGTTTGAAGAGTCAAAGTCTTGCTACATATTTAAGAGCTACAATCTTGACTGGGAGAAGTCTCAATTCTGATATTGATTATAGAGAAGTAAATTAAGTTATATAACCAGCTGAAATGTCTAGCAGTTTCTGCCTGTCTTAGAAAACTGGCTGTGGCTGAATCTCTTTTCCTTACTCCTCTGGTCACTGGGTTGAAGGAGGGAGGGTTGGGGCTGTTTTTGAATCCCTAGATGCACAGCGACCACCATTCCACATCACTCATGCATTACACCATCATCTGTATACTATTTTCTATGGAGGCTGCACCAATTTACATTTCCACCAACAGTGCATGAGGGTTCCCTCTTCTCCACATGCTCACCAGTACTTGTTACCTCTTGCCTTTTTTATAATAGTCATTCTAACAGGTGTAAGATGATATCTCATTGTGGTTTTAATTTGTGATGATTAGTGATGTTGAGCACTTTTTCATGTACCTGTTGCCTATTTGATTGTCTTCTTTCAAGAACATTATTTTTCTGCTATCATAAATCCATATATTATGTGGATAGCATAGTGAGGACTGTCAATTGATGTGCTATTATTAAACAAACACACCTTTTATGTTTTCATGAATGTTTAAATATGTATATTAACTCTGCTAGAAGATATTCTGGATGTTTTTATTTTATACTCTTTTTTGTTAAAAAAAACGTTAAGCCATGTAATAATGAATGATTAATACTTGTATTTGAATGGCCCATTCTCCTCATTGATTTTGTCACTTAATTGAGGTGAATAGTATGAATAATTCTGAGTCCTATCCTTTGTTTTGAGTAGAAATGGTCTTATGAAATTTTCATGTGTTGAATAGGGCATCTGGAGAGTAGTTTAGGAGACGGGTATAACTTCAAAGTGAAAAGAGAAACAAATTTTTAATGGACGTGTGGAATTGTGTCAAATTGTTTAATAAAAATATAGATCTATGTACCTAACCAACAAGCATCAATCATTAGTTCCAGGCCTTTAATGCTCCTCTATGTTTCATAGCTACTCTATTTTGGAATGGTGTTTCAATGATCCACTTGATAATGTTCCTTAAGGACACTGCTGTCAAAATTATTTTCTCTCAGTATTTTAAAGTAATAACTCAAGAAAAACAATTATAGAGGGGAATAAAGAAGAGAAATGATAATGGAATGCTTACCTGTCCTCTCAGGCTATGGTCTAACTACTGGAAAATAATGTTTAAAAGGAGGGATAGAATGTCTACACAAACAATTTTGCCAAATTTTTATTTCTTTTAATTGAATTAAAGAGTGAATTCTATAAAACCATCAAAGAAAGTCCTTCAAATTACCTAATATTCACCAAACTCAAGTATTTTTTAATATTAAAATCTTTATCTTGCCACCAACTGTGTTGATTTTGAGTAGCAAGGGTCTCAGTCTCATTTTAAACCAGATGCTCATTAAATACATATGAGGGGACTTCCCTGGTGGCACAGTGGTTAAGAATCCGCCTGCCAATCCAGGGGACACGGGTTCGAACTCTGGTCCGGGAAGATCCCACATGCTGTGGAACAACTAAGCCCGTGCACTTCAACTACTGAGCCCGTGCACCTAGAGCCTATGCTGTGCAACAAGAGAAGCCACCGCAATAAGCCCGTGCACTGCAACGAAGAGTAGCCCCTGCTCGCTGCAACTAGAGAAAGTCCACGCACAGCAATGAAGACCCAATGCAGCCAAAAATAAATAAATAAATTTATAAAAAAAAAAAAAAAAAAAAAAAATACATATGAGAACAAACCTTCAACAGCAATATGAACGGTGTCTCAGGATGGAAGAGAGCTAAATATAAATGTATATGTCTATGTTTGCACCTGGGCAGAATTTTGCTGTTCATCTGTATGAATATTTTGCTGTTATTATCTTATACTATAAAGAGATTTCTTTTAGAGTTCAAATTAGAGACATCTATGCCTTTTAAATATTATAAATATAGGTTTAAATACAGCTTAAATGATTTAGCCATTTTCTGTAGAATTCCAACTGAAAATGTCCAAAGTAATGAACATCATTAAGTAATTACCAACATTAAATACTTTATATATTTACAAAACATGTAATTTTTGTGTATATTAACTTTAAATTTTTGTAATGATAAACATATACTGCAATGACTAAATTCAACAGATGAAAAACCCTAACTTCTAAAAGGTAGAGTATAAGAAAAATAAAAGCTTAAAATCACTACATAGATTATAGGGGAAGCTCTGAATTTTTTTTCAAATGGGTAAAGGGTCAAATTCACATTTCTAGAAAATCATACCAGATTTCTTGCTAACACTGGAATATAATCATCCAAATGTGTGTTGATCCCTCTATTTTATCTGTATTTTCATCTTATTTACATGCTTCGCTTAATTACTAATTTATCCAGTGCTTATATGTACTATGTCAAACACAATCACAACAAATAAGGTAGATGAAAAAATTACTATTCTTATCTTTATATTGACATGTGATTTAGGATATTTCATTTATAAACTAAGTCTATTTTCAAACAATCATCCACATTTAACTAAGTAAAGAGTAAATCATAATACATAGTACACAGACCCTGATCTCAAGGAGCCACAGGCTCTAAGGAAATAATTATAAAAAATAAAATAATAGAACAAAGTTTTCACAAACTACAATTAGTAGAATACATGAGTCCCATGAGATTCTCTGTATTGTGTGAAAAATGGGTTTCACAGAGAAATATATATGGGAAACACTGTATATTATATAGTCTACTTTTATATTCACAGTGAACATGAAAACTGAAAAGGCTCTGATGATTCCTGGAATAAAAACACCTGTTTAATTTTATATAATATACAATTTCTCAATTTTTTTTTGGACCACAGGATAGTTCCTGCTCCCTTTACTCCTGCAATAACACGTGTGATTGTATCCTACAGAAGCAGTTTCCTTGGAACTTGGTTTGAGGAGTATTTCAATAGAAGTATAAATTAGGCAAAGTGACGACATACACGGTGAAGTGGTTACATCTGGGTATCAATAAACTTTCATAAACGTGGAAATGACTGGGGTGGGTCTTAAAAAATGAGTAGAAGTCTGCTACACCCAAGAGAGAGAAGAAGAGTCTGGGCAAAATATAAGAGCATGTGTAAATTCCCAGAGTTGTGAAACAAAATGGAATGTAGTGGGGTGAGGGGGAGCAGTAGGAGATCAAACTAAAATAACAGGCATAAGACAATCATAGACCTTACATGTCTCCATTAAGACATGCACTTTATTGTGCAAAATGCAGAAAACCAGATATCTGCCAAATATAGAAAACGGGGGAGAGTTTGGGATTTGCATTCAAGATCAATGACTCATAAAATATACATAGTAGATCTGAGGAAGATGATACTGGAATAAGAACTCAAAAGGCAATAAGTGATGTACTATAAACTTTTATAAATTGTTGTTAAAAACATTTTTATTTATTCAACATTCTCTCAGTATTTTCTATGTTCTGAGCAGTATGCTTAGTCATTAAGGATATGAGAGTGAATCATAAAGAGTCCTTGCTCTCAAGAAATTAAGCTTATTGGGAGAGGTAGTCACCTAAGAGGATAAAAAATAGTGAGGTACAGTTTCATCATTTGATTCTCTGTACTTATAGCTGGTATTCAATTAATATTTTCTGGGTGTGTGAAGTGGATGGATGTATGAATGTTGGTGGTAATATCAATCTGTTATTAAAATATAGAGGAGAAATATGGTGTGAATTTTTGGTCTATGTTCTGCTTGAAAGTAAAAATGTGAATACAGTCTATTAAATTATGAATGAATGAAACATTCAGATGCCATTTTAATTCCAATACAAAGAAATTTCATTTTTGTTTCCTCTTTGATTTTAGAGATATTTACTTTTAAAAAGTTTTAAATCACTATATAGGTTACAGGGGAAACTCTGAATGTTTTTTGTTTTTAAATAAAAAAGCCCAATCCACATTTCTAGAAAATCATACTGGATTTCTTGCTAACACTAGAATATACTCATTCAAATGTGTGTTGAGTCCTCTATTTTACTGATGCTCCCGTTACTCAAGATATTTTTGGAACTCCTCTTTGGCAACTACCTTCAGAGCCCATGGCACATTATTTAAACAGCTCCCTAATTCTGTGTTGAGCATCAGTGCTGTTAGTGCCATTTTGTTTTATCCTTCAGATGGCTCTTCTGAACCATGTAGATACTGACCCATGCCTTTCCATTTTTGCTCCAGCTATTATGCAGTCTGTCTGCATTCATGGCAGGATGGATAAAATTAGAGGACTGAAAAGACTAAGGTGGACTAATGGCTTGGGACTAGGCTGTTAACAACACATGTGAAAATCATTCTTGAGTAATAAGAGAGTCACTGGAAGTAAAGAACAGCCTTTTAAAGATGTTACTTAGAAAAACAAACATAGTGGGATGCACAATTTCCAGTTAAGACATTAGTCTTATTATTTCCCTTTATTAATTCTCAGATCCCCAAATTCACAAATAATAAATTTCAGTATATAAAAATACAAGCCAATTTTCTTTTCCTTGTATTTGTCAGTTTCCTTTTGTGATACTTTGCTAAAACTGCTTTTCAGCACTTGTATTTAATTTTAAGCAGGGTCTGTTACCCCTCCCCCTAGAAAAAAAAAACACAGACATAAAGACCACCTTCAAAAGTGAACTCAGAATTTTGACAAGGACTGATACAATCCCTGCAGAAAAATGTATTTGACAATCAATGAGCAGGCAAACAATGGGCATTAGCTGGCAGAGCAGAGATGAGGGAGCCTATAACAAAAGTAGGTGCTCAAATGTTGCATTTTAAACAGATTTTTGTTATTTAGAATGCACACATGAGATACACATACACACACACACACACACACACACACACTTTGTATAGATTTTTGATCATGAAACTTCAAGACAGAGATACTTGAATTAAATGACATAAAATGAAAGTGTGGGAAGCAATACTGCAAAAGGAATGAATTCAAAGCAGTGAATTATCACAGTTAATTCCTTTAAATAGGTTTTTTGCACTTGACAGAAATCATAGAAAATGGATTCTTCCCCCATAATAAAGGATCACGAACATTTCTGAAACTACTTTTTCCCTTTGGGACAATTTTAATACAGATAAAGGAGCTTTAGATGAATGAGTTAACAAAAAAACACTACTTAACCATCTGCTAGAACACAATGTGGAATGTTTTCAATACCTCTCATCTTCCTTAGTTCAATTTCAGAATGCAACCATTAGTATTAATAATAAAAACTAAGGATTTCCCCCAATCATTTTGTTCTTATCCTTGATGTTCCTAGTATACTTTTCAAGCCCTTCATTAACTTTCTATATTGCTTTTCCATTTCCTGAAGTTTAAATTTCCTTTTGCTTGGCTTATAGGAAATTATCATGCTTGCCACATGGAGATAATATGAGTTATAGGAGAGTTATGGTGGGGACATTGGTTTAGGAACAAAAGACATTAACATTTGAAGTGGTTCTGAGTTTACAGTTTTTCCTGAATATGAGGATTGCGTGTCTGCTATTGTGTACTGGACTATCAAAGTAGTTCTATCTTTGTCTTAACTGCTCGACACTATAGGTAAGAGTGAATACATTCTTTTTGAGGGAGACCTTCAAGATGGCAGAGGAGTAAGACATGGAGATCACCTTCCTTCCCACAAATACATCAAACATACACCTACATGTGGGACAATTCCTACAGAACACCTACTGAACGCTGGCAGAAGACCTCAGGCTTCCCAAAAGGCAAGAAAATCCCCATGTACCTAGGTAGGACAAAAGAAAAAAGAAAAAACAAAAGAATAGTGACGGGACCTGCACCTCTGGGAGCCATGAAGGAGGAAAAGTTTCCACACACTAGAGAGCCCCTTCACTGGTGGAGACAGGGCGGTGGAGGCGGGAGGGGGGAAGCTTCAGAGTCACAAAGGAGAGCACAGCAACAGGGTGCAGAGGGCAAAGCAGAGAGATTCCCACACAGAGGATCGGTGCCGACCAGCACTCACCAGCCTGAGAGGCCTGTCTGCTCACGCGCCGGAGTGGGCAGGGGCTGGGAGCTGAGGCTTGGGCTTTGGAGGTCAGACCCCAGGGAGAGGACTGGGGTCGGCTGCATGAAGACAGCCTGAAGGAGGCTAGTGCGCCACAAGTAGCCGGGAGGGAGTCCGGGAGAAAGTCTGGACCTGCCAGAGAGGCAAGAGACCTTTGTTTCGGGGTGCACAAGGAGAGGGGATTCCTTCCCAATGTGCCCACAGAAGGCAGAGCACTGCCGAAACGAGCTGCAGAGACGGGCGCAAGCCGTGGCTATCAGCTCGGACCCCAGAGATGGGCGTGAAACACTAAGGCTGCTGCCACTGCCACCAAGAATCATGTGTGCAAACGCAGGATCCACACCCGCCCCGCCCCACCCCAACCCCCAGGAGCCTGTGCAGCCCGCCACTGCCAGGATCCCGAGATCCAGGGACAGCTTCCCCGGAAGAACACACGGCGCACCTCAGGCTGTTGCAACACCACGCTGGTGTCTGCCGCCTCAGGCTCGCCCCACATTCCAATTATGACTACCTTACCCTTCCCTCTTCCCAGACTGAGAGAGCAAGAGAGCCCTAATCAGCAGCTACTTTAACCCCTTCCTGTCTGGGCAGGGAACAGACACCTGAGGGCGACCTACATTCAGAGGCAGGGCCAAAACCATAGCTGAACCCCAGGAGCTGTGCTAACAAACAGAAAGGGAAATTTCTCTGTGCCGCCTCAGGAGCAGCAGATTAAATCCCCACAATCAACTTGATGAACACTGCATCAGAAGAATACCTGAAAAGACAACAAATGTTCCCCAAATTCAGGCAGTAGAATTTTGGAGCAAATGTAGACATGGGGCTTGCCTTCTGCATCTAATTTGTTTCTGGTCTTATGTTTATCTTAGTGTAGTATTTAGTGCATTATTATCATTGGTGGATTTGTTTATTGGTTTGTTTGCGCTCTTTTATTTAATATATATATATTTTTTTTTTCATTTTTCTCTTTTTGTGAGTGTGTATGTGTAAGCTTCTTTGTGTGATTTTGTCTGTACAGGTTTGCTTTTACTATTTGTCCTAGGGTTCTGTCTGTTCATTTTTCGTATTTTTTTTCTCTCTTCTTTTTCTTCAGAGCTGTGCAGCTAGCAGAGTCTTGGTGTTCGGGCTGGGTGTTGGCCTGAGTCTTTGAGGTGGGAGTGCCAAGTCCAGGACACTGGACCACCAGAAACCTCTTGGCCCCATGTAATATCATTCAGCAAGAACTCTCCCAGAGATCATCATCTCAATGCTAAGACCCAGCTCCACCCAATGGACAGAAAGCTCCAGTGTTGGATGCCCCATGCCAAACATCTAGCAAGACAGGAACACGATCCCACCCATTAGCAGAGAGGCTGCCCAAAGTCATAGTAAGTTCACAGACACTCCAAAACACACCACTGGACGTGGCCCTGCCTACAAGAAGGAGAAGATACAGACCCACCCAACAGAACACAGGCACCAGTCCCCTTCACCAGGAAGACTACACAAGCCACTGAACCAACCTCACACACTGTGGGCAAACAGCAAAAATAATGGGAACGATGAACCTGCAGCCTGTGAAAGGAGACCCCCAAACACAGTAAGTTAAACAAAATGAGAAAATAGAGAAATATGCAGCTAATGAAAGAGCAAGGTAAAAACCTACGAGACCAAACAAATGAAGAGAAATAGGCAGTCTACCTAATAAAGAAATCAGAATAATGATAGTAAAGATGATCCAAAATCTCAGAAACATAATGGAAAAACTACAAGAAACATTTAAAAGTACCTAGAAGAACTAAAGAGCAAACAAACAATGATGAACAAAACAATAAATGAAATTAAAAATACTCTAGAAGGAATCAATAGCAGAATAACTGAGGCAGGAGAATGGATAACTAACCTGGAAGATAAAATCGTGGAAATAACTGACACAGAGCAGAATAAAGAAAAAAAAATGAAGAGAATTGAGGACATTCTCAGAGACCTCTGGGACAACAACATTTGACTTATAGGGCCCTGGAAGAAGAAGAAAAAAAGAAAGGGACTGAGAAAATATTTGAACAGATTATAGATGAAAACTTCCCTAGTATGGGAAACAAAATAGTCAATCAAGCCCAGGAAGCGCAGAGAGTCTCATACAGGATAAATCCAAGGAGAAACACGCCAAGACACATATTAATCAAACTATCAAAAATTAATTTCAGAGAAAAAATATTAAAAATAGAAAGGGAAAACCATCAAATAACATACAAGGGAAACCCCATACATTAACAGCTGATCAGTCAGCAGAAACTCTGAAAGCCAGAAGGGAGTGGCAGGACATATTTAAAGTGATGAAAGGCAAAAACCTACAACCAAGATTACTCTATCCAGCAAGGATCTCATTCACATTCAACTGAGAAATTAAAACTTTACACACAAGCAAGAGTTAAGAGAATTCAGCACCACCAAACCAGCTTTACAACAAATACTAAAGGAACTTCTCTAGGCAGGAAACACAAGAGAAGCAAAAGACCTACAATAACAAACACAAAACAATTAAGAAAATGGTAATAGGAACATACATATCGATAATTACCTTAAATGTAAATGGATTAAATGCTCCAAAAGACACAGATTGGTTGAATGGATACAAAAACAAGACCCATATATATGCTGTCTACAAGAGACCCACTTCAGACCTAGGGACACATACAGACTGAAAGGGAAGGGATGGAAAAAGATATTCCATGCAAATGGAAATCAAAGAAAGCTGGAGTAGCATTTCTCATATCAGACAAAATAGACTCTAAAATAAAGACTATTAGAAGAGACAAAGAAGGACACTACATAATGATCAAGGGGTCAATCAAAGAAGAAGATATAAAAATTGTAAATATTTATGCACCCAACATAGGAGCACTTCAATATGTAAGGCAAATGCTAACAGCCATAAAAGGGGAAATTGACAGTAACACAATCATAGTAGGGGACTTTAATACCCCACTTTCACCAATGGACAGATGATTCAAAATAAATTAAAAATGGAAACACAAGCTTTAAAAGACATATTAGACCAGATAGACTTAATTGATATTTATAGGACATTCCATCCAAAAACAACAGAATACACTTTACTTTCTAGTGCTCATGGAACATTCTGCAGGATAGATCATTTCTTGGGTCACAAATCTAGCCTTGGTAAACTTAAGAAAATTGAAATCGTACCAAGTAACTTTTCCGACAACAATGCTATGAGACTAGATAAAAATTACAGGAAAAAAACTGTAAAAAATACAAACATATGGAGGCTAAACAATATGCTGCTAAATAATCAAGAGGTCACTGAAGAAATCAAAGGAGAAATCAAAAAATACCTAGAAACAAATGACAATGAAAACAGGATGACCCAAAACCTATGGGATGCAGCAAAAGCAGTTCTAAGAGGGAAGTTTATAGCAATGCAATCCTATCTCAAGAAACAAGAAGCAACTCAAATAAACAACCTAACATTACACCTAAAGCAATTAGAGAAAGAACAAAAATCCCCAAAGTTAGCACAAGGAAAGAAATCATAAAGATCAGATCAGAAATAAATGAAAAAGAAACGAAGGAAACAATAACAAAGATCAAAAAAACTAAAAGCTAGTTCTCTGAGAAGATAAACAAAATTGAAAAACCATTAGCCAGACTCATCAGGAAAAAAAGGGAGAAGATCAAATCAACAGAATTAGAAATGAGAAAGGAGAAGTAACAACTGACACTGCAGAAATACAAAGGATCATGAGAGATTACTACAAGCAACCCTATGCCAATAAAATGGGCAACCTGGAAGAAATGGACAAATTCTTAGAAAAGCACAACCTTCCAAGACTGAACAACGAAGAAATAGAAAATATAAACAGACCAATAATAAGCACTGAAATTGAAACTGTGATTAAAAAACTTCCAACAAATAAAAGCCCAGTACCAGATGGATTCACAGGTGAATTCTATCAAACATTTAGAGAAGCGCTAACACCTATCCTTCTCAAACTCTTCCAAAATATAGCAGAGGGAGGAACACTCCCAAACTCATTCTACGAGCCCATCATCACTCTGATACCAAAACCAGACAAAGATGTCACAAAAAAAGAAAATTACAGACCAATATCATTGATGAACTTAGATTCAAAAACCCTCAACAAAATACTAGCAAACAGAATCCAACAGCACATTAAAAGGATCACACATCATGATGAAGTGGGGTTTATCCCAGGAATGTTAGGATTTTTCAATATGCACAAATCAATCAATGTGATACAGCATATTAACAAACTGAAGGGTAAAACCATATCATAATCTCAATAGATGCAGAAAGAGACTATGACAAAATTCAACACCCACTTATGATAAAAACTCTCCAGAAAGTGGGTATAGAGGGAACCTACCTCAGCATAATAAAGGCCATATATGACAAACCAACAGCCAACACTGTTCTCAACGGTGAAAAACTGAAACCGTTTCCACTAAGATCAGGAACAAGACAAGCTTGCTCACTCTCACTGCTATTATTCAACACAGTTTTGTAAGTTTTAGCCACAGCAATCAGAGAAGAAAAGAAATAAAAGGAATCCAAATTGGAAATGAAGAATTAAAACTCTCCTGTTTGTACATGATATGATACTATATATAGAGAATGCTAATGATGCTACCAGAAAGCGACTAGAGCTAAGCAATGAATCTGGTAAAGTAGCAGGATACAAAACTAATGCAATGTCTTGAATTCCTATACACTAATGATGAAAAATCCGAAAGAGAAATTAAGGAAACCATCCTATTTACCATTGCAACAAAAAGAATAAAATACCTAGGAATAAACCTACCCAAGGAGGTAAAAGACCTGTACTCAGAAAACTATAAGGCACTGGTAAAATAAATTAAAGAAGATACAAACAGATGCAGAGGTTTACCATGATCTTGGATTGGAAGAATCAATATTGTGAAAATGACTACACTACCCAAAGCAATATACTGATTCAATGTAATCCCCATGGCATTTTTTACAGAACTAGAACAGAGAATTTTACAGTTTGTTTGGAAACCCAAAAGACCCCGCATAGCCAAAGCAATCTTGAGAAAGAACACGGAGCTGGAGGAATCAGGCTCCCTGACTTAAGACTATACTACAAAGCTACAGTAATCAAGACAGTATGGTACTGGCACAAAAACAGAAATATAGATCAATGGTACAGGATAGAAAACCCAGAGATAAACTCATGCACATATGGTCACCTTATCTTTGACAAAGGAGGCAAGAATACACATGGAGAAAAGACAGTCTCCTTAATAAGTAGTGCTGGGAAAACTGGAGACCTATATGTAAAGAATGAAATTAGAACACTCCCTAACACCATACACAAAAATAAACTCAAAATGGATTAAAGACCTAAATGTAAGGCCAGACACCATCAAACTCTTAGAGGAAAACATAGGAAGAACACTCTATGACATAAATCACAGCAAGGTACTTTTTTTTTTTTTCAGTACATGGGCCTCTCACTATTGTGGCCTCTCCCGTTGCGGAGCACAGGCTCTGGATGCGCAGGCTCACCGGTCATGGCTCATGGGCCCAGCCGCTCCGTGGCATGTGGGATCTTCCCTGACCAGGGCACGAACCCGTGTCCCCTGCATCGGCAGGTGGACTCTCAACCACTGTGCCACCAGGGAAGCCCACAGCAAGTTAGTTTTTGACCCACCTCCTAGAGAAATGGAAATAAAAACAAAACTAACCAAATGGGACATAATGAAACTTAAAAGCTTTTGCACAGCAAAGGAAACCATAAGCAAGACGAAAAGACAACACTCAGCATGGGAGAAAGTATTTGCAAACGAAGCAAGTGACAAAAGATTAATCTCCAAAATATACAAGTAGCTCATGAAACTCAATATCAAAAAACAAACAACCCAATCCCCAAATGGGCAGAAGACCTAAACAGACATTTCTCCAAAGAAGAAACAGACATTTCTCCAAATTGCCAACAAACACATGAAAGGATGCCCAACATCACTAATCATCAGAGAAATGCAAATCAAAACTACAGTGAGGAGGGCTTCCCTGGTGGCGCAGTGGTTGAGAGTCCGCCTGCCGATGCAGGGGACACGGGTTTGTGCCCCTGTCCGGGAAGATCCCACATGCCGTGGAGCGGCTAGGTCCGTGAGCCATGGCCGCTGAGCCTGCACATCGGAGCCTGTGCTCCGCAACTGGAGAGGCCACAACAGTTAGAAGCACACATACGGCAAAAAAAAAAAAAAAAAAAAAAACTACAATGAGGTATCACCTCACTCCGGTCAGAATGGGCATCATCAAAGAAGCTACAAACAGTAAACGTTGGAGAGGGTGTGGAGAAAAGAGAACCATCTTGCACTGTTGGTGGGAATGTAAATTGATACAGCCACTATGGAGAACAGTATGGAGGTTCCTTAAAAACTAAAAGTAAAACTACCATATGACCCAGCAATCCCACTAGAGGGCATATACCCTAAGGAAACCATAATTCAAAAAGAGTCATGTACCACAACGTTCACTGCAGCTCTATTTACAATAGCCAGGACATGGAAGCTACCTAAGTGTCCATCGACAGACGAATGGATAAAGAAGATGTGGCACATATTTACAATGGAATATTACTCTGTCATAAAAAAATTGAGTTATTTGAAGTGAGGTAAGTGGACTTAGAGTCTGTCATACAGAGTGAAGTAAGTCAGAAAGAGAAAAACAAATACCATATGCTAACACATATATATGGAATCTAAAAAAAAAAAAAAGGGTCATGAAGAACCTAGGGGCAAGACGGGAATAAAGACACAGACCTACTAGAGAATGGACTTGAGGACACGAGGAGGGGGAAGGGTAAGCTGGGACAAAGTGAGAGGGTAGCATGGACATATATACAGTACCTAATGTAAAATAGATAGCTAGTGGGAAGCAGCTGCATAGCACCGGAAGATCAGCTCGGTGCTTTATGACCACTAGAGGGTTGGGAGAGGGAGATGCAAGAGGGAGGAGGTATGGGGATATATGTATATGTATAGCTGATTCACTTTGTTATATAGCAGAAAATAACACAACATTAAATCAATTATACACCAGTAAAGATGTTTAAAAAAAATAAAAATAAACACCCCCAAAGCATTGAAAAAAAAATCAATGCAAAACTATTCATTGAATGTACATTCTAAAGATTGTATATGTATGCATGTGTGTTTCACTTAGTACCTAGTATATGCCAGGCATATACAAGGTGCCATGGCACCTTGTATATATCTTTTATGCAAGGAACTAAGGCTATATCACATAAGATGTTAAGTATCAACAATTAGTACAATGCCATACATCTAATAGTGGCTGACCCTGGATTTGTGTACAGTTCAGTCTATGGAAACACACTGGATTAAACATGAATGCCATGCAATAAAAAAAAAAAATGTCTTAGACAGGCTTGGTCTTTTGCTCTCCCAAGAAAATTTTAGAATTGCCTTTCAAGTTCCATGAAAAATCTTGTCGGGATTTTTATTCAAACTGTAGTTAGTTCATAGTTCAATTAATGGAGAATAGATACCTTGACAGAAGAAAAGTCTTTTCTTTCGTATATAGCATATCTTTCCAACTGTTTAGATCTTATTTAGAGGTTTTTAAATAAAATATTATTTTCCCATAAAGGTGATTTTGTTAGATACGCTTTCATTTAACTTGTTTTGTAAATAATATTTTTTGCAAATTTAGATTACTGTTTGTTCCTGATATAAAGTAATACATTGATTTTCATACATTGATTTTATATCCAGCATAACTGCTGTACTCTCATAAAACCTTATCTGATTGAAGATTTTCTAGTGCATTCTATTTAGAAAGAAATAAAATCTTGACTGCCAAAAAAAGAGTGAATACATTCTTAATATCAATTCGAATTTTTTCATAAGAAAAATTTGATTCACAAAGTCATCCGAAAATGAGCATCGTTTCCTATCTAAATGCTTGTGTGAAGACAAACCTATCCTTTCTCTAATATGCTTCCAGGAAAATTATAATCATATAATAAGCAACCCAAACATGTTTGCTGTTAAATGACAAACAATGAAGACATATAATCAAAACCAATGCACAAGTACAGGATCAATTAAAGTCAGGAGCCTAAGAGGGAAAAAGATGCACAGTTAAAGCATTTCAGGAAGGGACTACACCAAGAATAACTTATTTATTATTTAAATTTTTGCTCTCATAACAGCCTAGGAGAAAAAGCCATGTTACTCTCTTGATTACAATCCATCAATGGCGTTCTACTGTACATAGGGACAGGTAGAGACTACTTACATAAAACATTATTCATGAGACAGTCTCTACCTAGTGCTGAAATTCTATCTCCCACCTCCCCCTGCCTTCCACAGTACACTCTTGCAGTACTAACGATTTTGTAGTTCCCTACCCACACCTTGGAATCTTTTCCCCATGTGCTATATTCTCTCTGCATATGCTGACCCCTGTATCTGGACAGCCCTGTATCCTTATGTGCCAGATGGACACATTCATCCTGAAGGACTCACCTCAACACATTAGTACTTCCACATCCCATATTCCCCATGCATTTTCTTCCCTTTCATTTTTCTCTTCTGATTCTTTGTTTCTCAAATAATAACAAGCATTTGTTAGTACATTTCATTCATGTGACAATGGTTAGTAATTTTTGAGTGTTTCTCTGATGCTGGGTACTATGTTAAGTGCTTTACAAGCATTATGCTTTTCAATCACTACTTCAAGTTTATTAAAGTAAGTACTATTATTATTGCCAGATTACAGATAAGCAAACAAAAATAACTTACTGAAGTCACATGCTGATTTGTGCTAAGACCGATATTCAACACACGTGTGGTTACAGAGGCTGGCCCCACTCCTCAGCCTATTTATTTACTTCTACCCCTAACCCAAGAGTTACATGTATAGTAGGTTGCCTCACTTATAGCCTTGCAAGACTCTTCTGTGAGTCTCCATCCTCTCTATGTCTTCTACCTCAGAGGCATGATAGTACATTTCTTCCACATGCATAAAATGAGGAGGAAGAGAAATAAATTAAAAATCTGGAGAACACCAAAAGAGAAATTTGCACTTTCTGAAGTCTCCTTTGATGTCAGATGTTTGCTCAATTCTGACTGCTCCCTTTCCAGAGTACAGACAAGTGAGTGTTTTAGAAGTTCTGTGAGAAACTGTCCAGTGAAACACCCATTGGAACCAGGGTCATCTTTCTCTCTCCATCCCAAAGTATCACTCTGGAGACCCGTGAAGATTCTTTTCTCTGATATGCATGACACAAACTGGACACACAGACATATGTAATATTTGTTAATCTAAAGCTTCTAATTCAAGGAATGTCTGTGAAAAATAAAAGAAGTGATCTGGAACAAGATTCTTTTGGGGCAAACTACTTCTTCCATTATGAAGGATCAGCAGTCTTACCACACACACATGTTATGAATCATCTTGTATCCATTCCTCATAGGCATTTATTTAAAATAACGTTTAACTGTCTCTACTCTACAAGCGTTTTCATCACTTCCTGAGTTTGGGAGCTTCCAGAACTATGGGAGTAAGAATCGTTTTCCACAATCTATGAAGAGAGGGCACTTCCCTGAAATTGCTGAAGTGCTGTTAAGTAGCCAGTTAAAATCGTAAGTGAACAGGATCTATTGCAGAGCTAATTCCAGATGCAAAACAGTCAAGCAGTGTATCATGGAAACACAAAAAGCTGGAAAGATGAGGAAGAAATCCTGACCTGTCACAATGGTTAAAAACAAAAAAGTTCTCATGGTCTCTGTGTATGATAGTTCTCTTTCATGAAAACAGAAACTTTTATCTCGACCAGGACCAGTTACAAATCTCATCACATAGCAAAATTAAGGCCTTTTCAAAGAGGACTGAAATGCTGGCAAGGCACACAGTGAAGTCTTAAGATATATTAATGAGACCAAATTATGTACCCAATTCTTAAATCCTTAATATTGTCACCAAGTCATGAAGAAAATTATTATGTAAACACTAGTTCCAGGAATATAAAACTACCTTTCCCACTAGGAACAAACAAACAAACAAACAAAAACAAAAGAAAAACATTGCATACAGGTTTCAAATTAATTTTTTTTTTTCTCTTGAGTCATCACTACTTTCTTTGTCCCTCAAAGAAAAAGTTGCTGGGAGGCATATGTTTTGAATAATAACAACTCAGCCCAAGCATTCTCACTGAAAAAAATTAGCAATCCAGACAGGGTACCACAAAGTGAATCTTAATGAGAATATTTTACAAGGTAAATGACAGAGACTATAATTATCAATTTCTCTCAATGCGGTTTAGGTTCAGGTTTATAATACGTAAGGAGAAAACTACTGGGAAAATTTACTTGATGTGAATTTATGAATTGGCAAGATTACTTTGAAGAGATGAACAACAAATTGCTCTTTTAGCTTTAGTTCACATAATGCACCAGATGTCATAACCTCGGGAGCAAACAATTTGTCACAAATGATTCCCTGAATTTTTTTTAATGTTTTATTCCTCTATAATGAAGAATGATACTTCTGCAACTTTATTATAAATTTCTTGAAGGTGTGGTCAATGTTCTACTACACTTTTGTACCTCTCTGGGCCTAATATAGTGTGAGACGTGTGTTTAGAACTCAAAAACCACTTGCTGATTAACTAAATGTCCTATTGTTCTCATTTCAGCTTTGTTATTTTTTCTGTGACAAACTCTTATCTTATTCATCATGAGTAATGCCTTGCAGTTCAGTTATGTTAACTGAATCACTGTTAATACATCTGAATCTTTTTTTTTTTTTTTTTTTTTTTGCAGTACGCGGGCCTCTCACTGCTGTGGCCTCTCCCGTTGCGGAGCACAGGCTCCAGACGCGCAGGCTCAGTGGCCATGGCTCACGGGCCCAGCCGCTCCGCGGCACGTGGGATCTTCCCAGACCGGGGCACGAACCCGCACCTCCTGCAACGGCAGGCGGACTCCCAACCACTGCGCCACCAGGGAAGCCCTATCTGAATCTTTGTTCATATCTGGAAATATTTTCAAGAATTCGAGAGGCTTTGTAACTAAAACTCGATCTTACTCCCACTGATCCTCTTAGAACCTGAAGTTCCCTCTCCAAAATCCATTTGCCATTAAGTGGGTCCTTGTCACTTGCTTTCTGATCTGTTGCTTCTGGTACCTGTGTGATGACCACTGCCAGGCTCACCTAATTCTTCATAGACTAACCCTCACATTCTCCTCCATCCTACCCTTTATTTTTAATGGGAAATTGTTTTATTTCTTTGATTAATAGAAAAGTTCAAAATTTTTTTTGCCATTTGTATTGTTTCTTCAGTTAATTGCTTATGCCCATTGCCAATTCTATTTTTCCTAGATCTCTTCATATATTAGGATATCCTTTCCATATTGCAAATGCTTTTCCCGATTGTGGTTTGCCTTTTGATTGTTTTTTGATTATTTTATTTTTAAATTGATTTTTATTGGAGTATAGCTGATTTACAATGTTGTGTTAGTTTCAGGTATACAGCAAAGTGAATTAGTTATACATATACATATATCCACTCTTTTTAAGATTCTTTACCCATATAGGTCATTACAGAGTGCTGAGTAGAGTTCCTTGTGCTATACAGCAGGTTCTCATTAGTTACCTATTTTATATATAGTCGTGTGTATATGTTAATCCCAATCTCCCAATTTATCCCTCCCACCTTTTCTCCCTTGGGAACCATAAGGCTGTTTTTGACATCTGTGACTGTATTTCTGTTTTGTAAATAAATTCATTGCACCATTTTTTTAGATTCCCCTGTCCTACTCTTGAACCTTCCTTGATCAACTACCCGCCCTTGAAAGTCTGCCTTGGTTATACACACTAATCACATTGTTTATCTTGAATGCTGCCCCCAAATTAGATACTCTAAAAACTGGAAAAGAGCAAAAGCCAAAAGAAACTATGAAGTGTCTAAAGCGGTACATGCCTATTTTAGAGGACTTTGGATACAGAGGCAAGCTGCTAACAAGACATGGAGCCCAAATGTGAATTATGATTCTGCATTACAGGAGTCCAATGTGATAGCATGGATTTGTTTAATAATCACCCATAAAATAAAATCCTAGCACCACTGAGTGTATGCTCTATTTCAACACTCCCAACAGGACACTACAAAATTATTTTGCATTAATTTGCAAAAAAGTAAATGGTGCTTAAATGATGAGAATGGCATAACTAAAATCCAAAAAGCAAACAAAACATATTCCACCATGATGTTCTGGCTCTTTCATCTGATGCTCTGAAAATATGCATTTAAAATGATAAGAAGGAGAATACTCAATACAAACTATGTACTGTGTATTTCACATATAAATTTTTTTATTGAGTCTCCACAATAACCCCAAATGTTAGGTGTTTGTATACCTACCTTACAGTTAATGAATCTGAGCTCAAGAGATTTAGCAACATGCTGAAGGTCAACAAGGATGGTGGTAATTTTAGCCTCACTGGGCTGTTGAGAATAGATGGAACTGTGAGTTGAACCAATATCAACAAATACTGATTGAGTCTTTCTCAGTTGTCACAAAGTTCCATCTTTGTTATTTCATTTAATAGTTTTAAGTGGGTAAAGGGACATTCGGTAAGAATATTAGTATGGACCCAGGTCATATGTAGCTTTTTGTTCCTCCAGGTTAGGATTCATGTCTTGTTCACAGCTGCACTCTTAGTATCAGACAATGTTCCTGGTCCATAGAAGATGCTCAGGAAATACTGCATTTACCAAAGGAAAAATTATCATCTGACATTCTTAAAAGAGGGTTACCTGGAAATATTTAGAGGATTTACAAGTGTCTTTACTATTATCATAATACTATTTTATGTGTTTTGTAATTTTCAATGAAGAAAATATGTTTGCATATTGTTGTTACCAAAGAAAATAACTGCTGAAGTCATATAAGAGAACTTCTAAACATGAAGGAATATATCCAATAGAAACTTGCAAGTGACTTGCAAAAGTTCATTTTTAAGATTTATCACACATTCTTATCTTTCTTAAACATAATAAACTGGATATAAATGTATTTTCCTGTGTCTAAGGAATTTACTTCAATATAACAAGAATTCCATTTTTCTAAGTTTTCTAATCTGTACATTTGAGTGTGTCTTTGATTTTATCTATTGCTATTCTGTCAGCTGTCCCTTTTGGACACTGTCAGTATACCTGATTTAAATGGACTCTCTGCCTCTTTCTAATTTTCTGTAGTCTAGAAAAACAGACAATAGAATCAGTTGGAATTATGCTTAATATAAGAGTAAAACCCACATAGATGTTACATCTGTTCTTAAATTTCATAATCCTTTTAGAATCTTAGTCAGGTCCAAAAATCAATCACCTAAAGGTAAGTGAAAGATTGGTATATCTGCAAAACTACCCGAGAACTAGTAGAAAAATACAGCCAATACCAACTAAAACATGATTGCCAATACTGAAAACTCAGCCTTTCAGTAGAGCAAGGCTTTAAAACGTCTGGATTGTCCAGCCTTGTGGGCTTCCTCCGTGCACAGCATGTGAGTGACAGCCCTTCTCTTGCACCTTACTGGGCCTCTGGGGCAAGGAGGTGCTGCATGAAAGGAAATCTGAGGAACAGAGATGTTAACTGCCTGGCCCAAGATCACAGAACTACCGTGTGGCTGACAGGGTCTTGGTGCTCCAGCCAGATGTCAGACCTCTGCCTCTGAGGTGAGAGAGTAGAGATCAGGACATTGGTCCACCAGACACAGCCCAGTTCCACATAATATCAAACAGCAAAAGCTATCCAAGAGATTTCCATCTCAATGCTAAGACCCAGCTCCACTCAACAAACAGCAAGCTACAGCGCTGGACATCCTATGCCAAACAACTAGCAAGACAGAAACACAACACGACCCATTAGCAGAGAGGCTGCCTGGAATTATAATGAGTTCACAGACACCCTAAAACACACCACCACATGGTCCTGCCCACCAACAAGACAAGATCCAGCCTCATCCATCAGAACACAGGTACTAGTACCCTCCACCAGGAAGCCTACAGAACCCACTGAACCAACCTTACATACTGGGGGAAGACACCAGAAAAAACAGGAACTACAAACCTGCACGCTGTGAAAAGGAGACTCAAACATAATAAGTTAAGCAAAATGAGAACACAGAGAAATACACAGAAGATGAAGGAGCAAGGTAAAAACCTACCAGACTAAACAAATGAAGAGGAAATAGGCAGTCTACCTGAAAAAGAATTCAGAGTAATGATAGTAAAGATGATCCAAAATCTTGGAAATAGAATGGAGAAAATACAAGAAATGTTTAACAAGGACCTAGAAGAACTAAAGGGCAAAAAAACAATGATGAACAACATAATAAATGAAATTAAAAATTCTCTAGAAGGAATCAATAGCAGAATAACTGAGGCAGAATAACAGATAAGTTACCTGGAAGATAAAATAGTGGAAATAAATACTGCAGAGAAGAAAAAGAAAAAGAATAGGGCTTCCCTGGTGGCGCAGTGGTTGAGAGTCCGTCTGCCAATGCAGGGAATACGGGTTCGTGCCCCGGTCCAGGAAGATCCCACACGCCACAGAGCAGCTGGGCCCGGGAGCCATGGCTGCTGAGCCTGTGTGTCTGCAAACGCAGCCTGCATGTCCACAAACGAAGCCTGTGCGTCTGGAGCCTGTGCTCTGCAACGGAAGAGGGCCACAACAGTGAGAGGCCCTCATACCGCAAAAAAAAAAAAAAAGAAGAAGAAAGAGAATTGAGGACAGTTTCAGAGACCCCTGGGACAACATTAAACACACCAACATTTGAATTATAGGGGTCCCAGAAGAAGAAGAGGAAAAGAAAGGGACTGAGAAAATATTTGAAGAGATTGTAGTTGAAAACTTCCCTAATATGGGAAAGGAAATAGTCAATCCAGTCCAGGAAGCACACAGAGTCCAATACAGGATAAATCTAAGGAGAAACACATCAAGACACATATTCATCAAACTATCAAAAATTAAATACAAAGAAAAAATATTAAAAGCAGCAAGGGAAAAACAACAAATAACATAAAATGGAATCCCCATAAGTTTAACAGCTGATCTTTCAGCAGAAACTCTACAAGCCAGAAGGGAGTGGCAAGGCATATTTAAAGTGATGAAAGGGAGGAAGCTACAACCAAGACTACTCTACCCAGGAAGGATCTCATTCACATTCAACTGAGAAATTAAAATCTTTACAGAAAAGCAAAAGCTAAGAGATATCGGCACCACCAAACCAGCTTTACAACAAATGCTAAAGGAACTTCTCTAGGCAGGAAACACAAGAGAAGGAAAAGACCTGCAACAACAAACCCAAAACAATTAAGAAAATGGGAATAGGAACATACATATCGATAATTACTTTAAATGTAAATGGATTAAATGCTCCCACTAAAAGACACAGACTGGCTGAATGGTTACAAAAACAGGACCTGTATACATACTGTCTACAAGAGACCCACTTCAGACCTAGACACACATACAGACTGAAAGTGAGGGGATGGAAAAAGATATTCCACGAAAATGGAAATCAAAAGAAAGCTGGAGGGGCTTCCCTGGTGGCGCAGTGGTTGGGAGTCCGTCTGCGGATGCAGGGGACAAGGGTTCGTGCCCCGGTCTGGGAGGATCCCACATGCCGTGGAGCGGTTGGTCTCTTGAGCCATGGCTGCTGAGCCTGCACGTCCGGAGCCTGTGCTCCGCAATGGGAGAGGCCGCAAACCGCAAAAAAAAAAAAAAAAAAAAAAAAGAAAGCTAAAGCAGCAATTCTCATATCAGACAAAATAGACATTAAAATAAAGACTATTAAAGACAAAGAAGGACACTACATAATGATCAAGGGATCAATTCAAGAAGAAGATATAACAATTGTAAATATTTATGCACCAGACATAGGAGCATCTCAATACATAGGGCAAATGCTAACAGCCATAAAAGGGGAAATCAACAGTAACACAATCATAGTAGGGGACTTTAACGCCCCACTTTCATCAATGGACAGATCATACAAAAGGAAAATAAATAAGGAAACACAGCTGTAAAAGATACATTAAACAAGATGGACTTAATTGATATTTATAGGACATTCCATCCAAAAACAACAGAATACACTTTCTTCACAAGTGCTCATGGAACATTCTCCAGGATAGATCATATCTTGGGTCACAAATCAAGCCCTGGTAAATTTAAGAAAATTGAAATTGTATCAATTATCTTTTTTGACCACAATGCTATGAGACTAGATACCAATTACAGGAAAAAATCTGTAAAAAATACAAACACATGGAGGCTAAACAATACACTACTTAATAACCAAGAGATCACTGAAGAAATCAAAGAGGAAATAAAAAAATACCTAGAAATAAATGACAATGAAAACATGACAACCCAAAACCTATGGGATGCAGCAAAAGCAGTTCTAAGACGGAAGATTATAGCAATACAATCCTACCTCAAGAAACAAGAAACATCTCAAATAAACAACCTAACCTTACACCTAAAGCAATTAGAGAAAGAAGAACAAAAAAACCCCAAAGTTAGCAGATGGAAAGAAATCATAAAGATCAGATCAGAAATAAATGAAAAAGAAATGAAGGAAATGATAGCAAAGATCAAGAAAACTAAAAAGCAGTTCTTTGAGAAGGTAAACAAAATTGATAAACCATTAGCCAGACTCATCAGGAAAAAAAAGAAGACCCAACTCAAGAGAATTAGAAATGAAAAAGGAGAAGTAACAACTGACACTGCAGAAATACAAAGGATCATGAGAGATTACTACAAGCAACCCTATGCCAATAAAATGGGCAACCTGGAAGAAATGGACAAATTCTTAGAAAAGCACAACCTTCCAAGACTGAACCACAAAGAAACAGAAAATATAAACAGACCAATCACAAGCACTGAAATTGGGACTGTAATTAAAAACCTTCCAACAAACAAAAGCCCAGGACCAGTTGGCTTCACAGGCAAATTCTATCAAACATTTAGAGAGGAGCAAACACCTATCCTCAAATTCTTCCAAGATACAGCTCACAAAGAAAGAAAACTACAGGCCAATATCACTGATGAACATAGATGCAAAAATCCTCAACAAAATACTAGCTAACAGAATCCAACAGCATATGAAAAGGATCATACACCATGATCAAGTGGGGTTTATCCCAGGACTGTAAGGATTCTTCAATATATGCAAATCAATCAATGTGATAAACCATATTAATAAATTGAAGAAGAAAAAGCATATGATCATTTCAATAGATGCAGAAAAAGCTTTTGACAAAATTCAACACCCATTTATGATAAAAACCCTCCAGAAAGTAGGCATAGAGAGATCTTACCTCAACATAATAAAGGCCATATATGACCAACCCATAGCCAACATTGTTCTCAGTGGTGAAAAACTGAAACCATTTCCTCTAAGATCAGGAAAAATACAAGGTTGTCTACTCTCACCACTGTTATTCAATGGAGATTTGGAAGTTTTCACCATAGCAGTCAGAGAAGAAAAAGAAATAAAAGGAATCCAAATTGGAAAAGAAGAAGTAAAGCTGTCACTGTTTGCAGATGACATGATACTATAGATCCTAAAGATACTATAGAATCCTAAAGATGCTACCAGAAAACTACTAGAGCTAATCCATGAATTTGGTAAAGTAAAAGGATACAAAATTAATGCACAGAAATCTCCTGCATTCCTATACACTAATGATAGAAAGTCTGAAAGTGAAATTAAAGAAACACTCCCATTTACCATTGCAAGAAAAAGAATAAAATGCTTAGGAATAAACCTACCAAATAGGTAATAGACCTGTAGTCAAAAAAATATAAGGCACTGATGAAAGAAATTAAAGATCATACAAACAGATGGAGAGATATACCATGTTCTTGGATTGGAAGAATCAACACTGTGAAAATGACTCTACTACCCAAAGCAATATACAGATTCAGTGCAATCCCTATCACACTACCAATGGCATTTTTCACAGAAATAGAACAAAAAATTTCACAATTTGTATGCAAACACAAAAGACTCCAAATAGCCAAAGCAATCTTGAGGAAGAAGACGGAGCTAGAGGAATCAAGCTCCCTGACTTCAATGCTTACAAAGCTACAGTAATCAAGACAGTATGGCAATCGTACAAGAACAGAGATAAACCCATGCACATATGGTCACCCTTTTTGATAAATGAAGAAAGAATATACAGTGGAGAAAAGACAGCCTCTTCAGTAAGTGGTGCTGGGAAAACTGGACAGCTACATGTTAAAGAATGAAATTAGAACACTCCCAAACACCATACACAAAAATAAACTCAAAATGGATTAAAGATCTAAATGTAAGGCCAGACACTATAAGACTCTTAGAGGAAAACATAGGCAGAACACTCTATGACATAAATCACAGCAAGATCCTTTTTGACCCAACTCCTAGAGAAAGGGAAATAAAAGCAAAAATAAACAAATGGGACCTAATGAAACTTCAAAGCTTTTGCACAGCAAAGGAAACCATAAACAAGACGAAAAGACAACCCTCAGCATGGGAGAAAATATTTGCAAATGAAGCAACTGACAGAGGATTTACCTCCAAAATTTACAAGCAGCTCATGCAACTCTATATCAAAAAAACAAACAACCCAATCCAAAAGTGGGCAGAAATCCTAAACAGACATTTCTCCAAAGAAGATATACAGATTGACGACAAACACATGAAAGGATGCTCAACGTCACTAATCATTAGAGAAATGTAAATCATCACACTGGTCAGAATGGCCATCATCAAAAAATGTACAACCAGTAAATGCTGGAGAGGGTATGGAGAAAAGAGAACCTTCTTGCACTATTGGTGGGAGAGTGAATTGATACAGCCACTATGGAGAGCAGTATGGATGTTCCTTAAAAACCTAAAAATAGAACTACCATACGACCCAACAATCCCACTACTGGGCATATACCCTGAGAAAACCATAATTCCAAAAGAGTCATGTACCACAATGTTCATTGCAGCACTATTTACAATAGACAGGGCATGGAAGCAACCTAAATGTCCATGGACAGATGAATGGATAAAGAAGATGTGGCACATATATACAATGGAATACTACTCAGCCATAAAAAGAAACGAAATTGAGGTATTTGCAGTGAGGTGGATGGACCTAGAGTCTGTCATACAGAGTGAAATAAGTCAGAAAGAGAAAAACAAATACTGTATGCTAACCCATATATATGGAATCCAAAAAAAAATTGGTTCCGAAAAACCTAGGGTCAGGACAGGAATAAAGACGCAGACGTAGAGAATGGACTTGAGGACAAGGGGAGGGGGAAGGGTAAGCTGGGACGAAGTGAGAGAGTGGCATGGACTTATAAATACTACCAAATGTAAAATAGATGGCTAGTGGGAAGCAGTCACATAGCACAGGGAGATCAGCTCGGTGCTTTGTGACCACCTAGAAGGCTGGGATAGGGAGGTTGGGAGGGAGATGCAAGAGAGAGGAGATAGGGATATATGTATATGTATAGCTGATTCACTTTGTTATAAAGCAGAAAGTAACACAGCATTGTAAAGCAATTTTACTCCAATAAAGATGTTAAAAAAAAAAAGTAGACCTTTTCTGGTAGGTTCTGGCCTTTTTAATTTTTTTTTAATATTTTTATTTTTATTATTATTTTTTTTGTGGTACGCGGGCCTCTCACTGTTGTGGCCTCTCCTGTTGTGGAGCACAGGCTCCGGACGCACAGGCTCAGCGGTCATGACTCACGGGCCCAGCTGCTCCGCGGCATGTGGGATCTTCCCAGACCGGGGCACGAACTCGTGTCCCCTGCATCGGCAGGCGGACTCTCAACCACTGCACCACCAGGGAAGACCTGGCCTTTTTTTATCGATGGTTGTTCTGAAAATAGTTGCGGTTTTGGTGTGCTCATGAGAAAAAGTGAGCTCAGGGTCTTTCTACTCTGCCATCTTGGTCAATCTCTTGATAAGCTGAATTTTTAATTTGGATGAGATTGCCAGGCTTGCATATATTTAATGACATGCTTTTATACAATTTTTCATTTTCTAATGTAAAGTGGAATTTTAGAATCCTTTAGACTGAATGTTCATTCATTGTAGCTTAATAAACTTACCACCTTTCTTAATACTTCCTCTAAATTTCTACTTGCCTTTTAATTTTGGGGTACCTAGGGAATTGTTGATCTGAGATAGCAATACCACCCTTCTCAGACATCATGGAAATGTTAATTAAAACCATAATGAGATACTATAACACACCCACCAGACTGCTAAAATTAAAATCCCTGATAATTGCCAAGCGTTGGTTAAGATGTGAAGCAACTACAACTCTTACACTCTGCCAGTGGGAATGTAAATTAGCACAACCAGTTTGGGAAAGTAGCAGTACCTACTAAAAGTGAACATATAAGAAACATATAATTAATTGCATATCCAACAGAAATGTGTACATACCTGCCCCAAAAGACAAGTATAAGAAAGTAAGAGCCACAAAGTAGCCATGATAAAATAGTATATCACATTGAAAGGTAAGTTACTATTACACATAGAAGTCTCACATAAGTAATATTGAGAACAAGAGGCCACACAAAAAAAACAAGTATTAATACATATTCTATTATTCCATTTATATAAACTCAGAAAAAGGTAAAATAATTAACAGCATTTGAATTTAGGAAACTTGTTACCTTATGGAGGGTTGGGATTTGTGACTTAGGAAGAAGAAGAGCGCCTTCAATTATATTGGTTATGCTGTTTCCTAATTTGAATGGTTAATACACATGTTTGTGGATTTTGCGATAATTTATTGAGTTGTTCACTTATTATTTGTGCACTGTTATTAAGCATATTTCAACAAAAATCTTTAATGAATCAATTATATATTATATATGATATATATATATATTATGTCAGACAACATAGATGAGATTAAAATAGAAAAATAAAAATCAGTTAATTATTCCACTAGTGCATATACTTCAAGTCTTTTTTTCTATATATATATTCATACATGGACACTTACTTAGCCCTGATCATTTTTCTGTTAATAGAAATTATCAAAATTGTTTAAGGAAAATAAGAAAATCTGAGTAAACCAAGCTTCTATAGTGTAGAAGCATGAAGCATTAAAAAAAGAAAGAAAAAAAAAAAACTACCAGAGCCAAAATAATCTTTCATATTGATTTACCACTAAATTTTCTTAACTTTAAAAAAGTAAGAAATTCCCACACAATACAAAAAAAGAATCTCAGATCTTAGCGAGTAAATTCTAGAGTGATAAAAAGTGCTTTTCATTTTTTTTCTTGAGCAAGACTTTTTTCCCTTGTGATTCTTTGATTAGGGCTTCTTTTTTATTTATTCTTTTTCTCTTTTTTCATGAATAATTACCTATATATTTGATTTGCTTGCCTTATTGGTCATTTTTTTCTCTCATAATTTTCATCATTGTCCTTGCCTGCTGCATTCTACAATAAGAAGGTGCCTTCAATCTGCTTTCCACAAATCTGATTATATTAGTTGTTGCCTTCAAAGGCAGATTTAATTCTTCTATTACATTTTCTGTTTCCTTTCGATCCTTTGCATTTCAACTTTTTCAGTCTTAATGGCTTATATTTCTAAGTTAATCAATGAATGTGTTAAGGCTAAAAAGCAACTTTCTAAGATATTTTTCTGTGTTTTGTATTAACTCATTGATCTACATATGATGTACCTCTGAGACTTTCCTTTCCCATGTCCAAGTAATCATTATCCAGATCCTGTTTGACTTTGATTGTGTTGTTGCTATTGTTTGCTTCTAGATTTGAGAATGTGATAAAATCTAATGAAGGGTGGTATTTTTCAACAGACAAGTCATAAGACTGACCCTTAGCCCTGGGTCCTACTGATAACATGGTTTCTAGTAGAAAAGACTCAGCTTCACAGTTGAAGAGTAAACTGTGAACAATCTCAGGCCTAAATTCCAATTGGTATCGGACATTCAAATAAAAGACCTCTGCTAGAATGTTGGTGGACCACCTTCTCTCCACACTCTGTGGTTCTCTGATGATATGATAGAGTTTAACACACACACACACACACACACACACACACACACACACACACACAGTACTATCGTCACCTATAGGGACTATCTTTCTCCTTGGTTACAATGTATTTCCCTAAGACCTTCCTTTCTTTCTAGCCTTCTCAGAGGGAGCAGGAAAGATAATCCTCAAATGGATACTGATCTAAAGGCATTGATTGAAGGGAGGTACCAAGATATGGCTGCTTAGCCTTCTGAGTCATACAAATCTTGAATCTCTGAATCAGCGGGCAGAAAGTAAGTGAGGAACACAGAGTCTCTCTATATTATTTAAGGCCATGGGTTTGTTCTACTCCAGACTGTGAATTTCAATTTAGCAATGTGGAGTCTTCCCAGAAGCTAATAATAGATTGGCTGAAAGTCTCAGTTTTGAATTTTGTCATAAATTTTCATCTTTCTCTATGCCCTTATAGTCATTTTAAGCTGCATCCAGCACAGTTAAGCTGGTAGAACTTCCAAAAAACAACTATTTTTGACATCGTAAACTAGGATTAAAAAACCATCCCACCAGCCTTATTTGGAGGAAAATTCAATCTTCCTCTAATATTTACTCACAACCAAAAGTCACTTCTGAACATCTGTGCAATATGACTTTGACACTGATGGCAAAATAGTCATTAATAACATAGCACATGTAAGTATTTGGATCCATTTCAGTAGAACTGAGAAAGCCACAAAACTGTCTTACAAAGTGAATTTTCATTGCTGACTCAGTGTTCATTTTACTTTGCCCCCAAGGTGCTGTAATTTTCTTTGGTATTTTTTGAAATAAACGAGTTACATTTATTTTCAGGCTTTTTCAGTACAGTGGGGAGATGAGTTCATTTTCATTTCATAGTTGGTCAAGACCCACTTTTATCTCTTAGAATTATACAAGGTCTATACACTGCTCAGGAAATGACAAAGCCCAGCCTTCTAAATACAATTTAACTTTCTCTTTTCAAAGGATAAACATAATGAAAAAAGAAGAGGGAGAAAAAAAACGTATCATGAGAAAATCAGCAATGTATCACGTATCAAAATTTTAAAGTCTTGGTTTCGTTTTTTTTTTTTTTTTTTGCGGTACGCAGGCCTCTCACCGCCGTGGCCCCTCCCGCCGCGAAGCACAGGCTCCAGACACGCAGGCCCAGGGGTCATGGCCCACAGGCCCAGCCGCTCCGTAGCACGTGGGATCCTCCCGGACCAGGGCACGAGCCCACGTCCCCTGCATTGGCAGGCGGACTCTCAACCACTGCGCCACCAGGGAAGCCCTAAAGTCTTGGTTTCTTATAAATAAATTTAAAATAAATCATTCCTATAAACTTTCAACTTTTTTTTCCCACATTTTTTCATGTCAATTCTTTCATATAGCTCTTTTAAGATGTTTTATCATTGTCAGTTTCCTTGCAACGGTTGCATGTGAACAACTTGGAATTTGATCTTTTTGTCCCTTAGATTATAAAACAGGCTTCTGGCTGTATGTTGAGGCTGTATGGAGCAATATAAAAAGACCTGGGCTAGAAGACGGAAGGTCTAGGATTGATTTGCCTCATGTTAGCTCTACTGACGCTATGATTTACTGTCTGGCTTACAGGCTAGTGTCAGTCTGTACATGCTAATTGGTCTGCACCATGAGGAGTATGGAAATGGAGAATAAGCATTAGAAACTTTTATAGACATTTATTAGGGTGATTATATATCTGTAAGATAATAACAATAATAAATATGTGGGCTTGTATATTTTGTGTCTACCTTTTTAATCGTTTCATTTCTCTAGCAATTAACTTTTAGCAATTTTATAAAAGCATTCAGTCTGTAATGGATTAAAATGAATTAACAGTAAACTGACCCTTAACCACAGGGTCTGAGAAGCACTGAGCTATATCCAGTAGATCAGTTAACCTGTTGGGACCTCAATTTCTCCATCTGTAAAGATATGAGCAATGGTCCCTACTTTGTCTTTCATAGAGATTATGTGAATACTAAACAAAATTACTTATTCATAAATTGTAAGCTATAAGAGTTCATATAAGTATATGGCTGTTATAGTCTAAGTAAAAATCAATTGGGAAATAGCATGGCAGCTCAGCTAAAAGAAGGTTGGCATTTATTAGATACCCAGTAAATGTTTGTTGGCTTTATGAGTAAATACAAGAACAGAAACTCTGGCATCAGACAGAACTGCATTCTAACAATTGTCTCAGGGAGCAATTTGTGACTTAAGGCAGGCCACGTATCTTTTAATAGCACTGTTTCTCCATCTGTAAAATGAAAATAATAATAGCTTCTATCTTTAAAGGTTGTTGTGAGTATTCAATAAAATAATGCAGTAAAGTATTTAGTACTTGGCACGTGGAATGTATTCAATAAATATTAGCCATAACTTTTAGCTTTTAGCTTTTGCTTTGCTAAGGAAATGTGCGGTTGTTCATATGCAATTTCTTACTTAATTCTTAGGAAAATATAACTAGGCAACTACCATAATTTCCATTTTTAAATTAGGAAAGTATGAATGAAAGAATTAAGCAACTTTCACAAAGTCACATAGCTACTTTAAATCCCTGTCTGTCTATAGCAGAATTGGTGACTTTTTCCACCTAATACCACCTCCCTAAGGTATTCTAAGTAATGAGAATACATTTCACAGGCTACATTTTAGAAACATTCTCATTTTTATTTATAAGCTATGAAGATTTTTTTGTGTGAGAAACAGCATCAACAGATTTAATAACGCATAAAAGAGATACCCATGAATCATCTTTTCACTTACCAGTTTGACTTGTTGGTCTCCTCATGCTGGTGGTGGCCACTTTCAGTGTTCTGCTCTGAACCTCTTCTCATAACCCTATTTCACTGCTGCCAAAAAAATGTAAAAAGAAAAATGATATTTGCTTCTAGAAGGATTTCCATTATTAATGACCAGAACAATAATAATTCAAATTTACATAGCATGATTTATAAAGCTTTAAAAGAAACAAAATAGGGATTAAACTTCTTCACATGTTTGGGGTTTTGCATCTTGAAATCAAGTATATTGTCATGTTTTATCTTGGAATTCTCAGAACATGACAAAGTATCTATCACCTAGGTACTCATTAAATTCTTTCTTTTTTGTTGTTAAATAGATGAAAGAATGAAACTCATGTCAAATACATTCATATATTTGAAGATTTTCAGTCTTCCACTCCGGAAGGCAAAATGGTTATAATTTTGTTATAATGTAGCTGTTTGCAGAGAAGAAGAAAATAAATCTGAAGGAGGAAATATTTTTGCCGTGCCAATAAACCTGACATTTAAAGGTTAAAGTTGACAATGAAGTCAACATGCAAGACATAGATTATTCCTTGTAGCTTCAGTATTTAAAAATTATTGGATGAACCTGAAAATCTATTATCAAAAATAATTATTATCTATTTATACAGGGAAATTTAAATTCGATGAATTCAAAGTTTGAATTTACTTTTGGAGTAAATGTAAAGTTGAAAAAGGGAAATAAAATACTCTTTTTAGAATTAGAATGTGTTTACCATTGTCCTAACGACTCTTCTTACGCTACCCAACTCTACTCAACCCTCTGCAATCCACAAAAAGAGAGAAGGATAAAGGAGAGAAAGATAAGTTGACAAAAAACAGTAAATACTATTCTAGGATAGTTTTTATTAACTCAAAAAGGTGTAATGAGGTGAAATGCTTTCTTAAAATAATTAATGTCAATCGCTTTCCTTCACACATCGTACTTTTATACCAGATTGCCTCTTTGACATTGCCACTTGTGTGACCAATAATAATAGTCATATCATATCATAATAGTGATTATTATTTTGTTGCTTACAATGTATCAGGAACTGTTCTTATCATTTTAGAGGAAATATCTAACTTAATATTTATAATAGCCCTATAAGGTAGGTATTATTAACCTCCCTCTTTTTTAAAGATGAGAAAACCGAGGCTCAGTTTTAGTAAATTATTAAACCACCACTACTAATAACCAATAAAGTAGGATTTGAACCTTTCCCAGAACCTATTCTGTTAATTGCCAAGGTATCTACTACCTTCCAAACTCAATCCAAACTGGAACTCTTGATTTTTCCTGATGTACCTTCCTAGGTCTTCCCCCACTGCTTAGGAAATTGAGACATCTGCTTTGTACTCAAGCCAGAAACATGGGGATCCTCCTTAATAAATTCCTTTCCCGTGATAATTATGCACCCTAAATACAGCTAAATCCATACAGCTCTCTTCTTTCATCAGCTGAAGCCACCATCATCTGTTACCTAGAGGACAGCAAAAGTTTTCTACCTATTCTCACTGATCCTCCTCTTGACCCATTCTATAATCCATTGTTTATACTCTGGCCAGGGTAGACTTTTGATAGCATTATTCATCATTTTACTACTCTGCTTAAAATTCTTCATTGGCTTTCTATTGCACTGATTGAAATCCAATTTTCCTATTGTTACCTACAAGCTCTGACACGAACTGACTACAGCCTACCTCTCAAATATTACCTTACACAGCTCTGCTTCATTTCTTATTGGTCTCTCACATACTCTTCCACTAATAAGCCATGGTCTTCAGCACCTAAGGACATTACTTTGCAGGAAATCAAGCACAGAATGCTCTGCAACTGGATCCTTTTCATGCCTCAAGTTCAAAAGCCACTTTCTCAAAGAGGTTTATCCCACTTGATAAACCCCAAAGTAGTTTTTTTTTTTTTTTTTTTGCGGTACGCGGGCCTCTCACTGTGGGGCACGAACCCGTGTCCCCTGCATCGGCAGGCAGACTCTCACCCACTGCGCCACCAAGGAAGCCCCCCCAAAGTAGTTTTGATGATAAACCCCAAAGTGGGTTTGGGGTATCAAGTGACACTTGATATCACAAAGTGTCTTCATTCCCATCACAACCTATAATCATAATTTAAATTTATTTGCCTATTATCTCTCTTCTTCACTGGATGTGGGATCCATGTGAACAGGAATCTAGCTACTAATAAGTAGCTCCTAAATATTTCTGATTAATAAATGTATGGATGAATAATACTGTTAAAGTATATTCAAACTTAATTATTCTTTCTTATATTTATCCATTTCCAAAAGGAAGAAATCTTGCATTTAAAGACACAGTAAATACAAAACCATAGAAAAAGTGATTTTCCTCATACTCGTTCATGTATATATGCCTGCTCTTTTGAGATAGTAAAACAATTTCCATTATGAAAAATAGATTTATTTATATATTTTTTCTTAAAAAGAATCACACTGAAGACCACAAATGTATCCATTAGTTATTTTCTGAAAGGTTCCCAACTGTAACTCTCTCAGTGTGGCGTTCTGGGGGGAATACTGATATTACATATACTAGTAATTTTGGATTTGAGCATAAATTTTCTATGTATGCACAGGCCAGGGTTAAATATTTAGAGACTTCTAAATTATTTGTGTCCTATCTGTAGCTCTGATCAAAAACAAGCCAAAAAGAGAAACCAGTAACTCTCAAACAGCACTGAAGTAAGCGTGTACACAATGAGGCACTAATATTATTACAGGGCACACACTTTGGTTTTATTCACACAAAACGATGACATATAAAGATTTTATTGGTTTCACTAGCAGAGTATTTTTCTATCTGAATCATTCTGCTAAAATACGTAAACCCAATAAGCTTTGTTTCTGTATTATTATTACTGTTATCATTATCAATATTATTATTATATTTTAAAACATTGCTTTCCAAATTTAAAGTGAATATGAGTTACATGGTATCCATATGCACATTAATCAAACCTCAGATTTTTGATTTGGTGGGTCTAGGGCAAGACTCACGAGTCTGTTTTTTTTTTTTTTTTTTTTTTTTTTTTGCGGTACGCGGGCCTCTCACTGTTGTGGCCTCTCCCGTTGCGGAGCACAGGCTCCGGACGCGCAGGCTCAACGGCCATGGCTCACGGACCCAGGCGCTCCGCGGCATGTGGGATCCTCCCGGACCAGGGCACGAACCAGTGTCCCCTGCATCGGCAGGCGGACTCTCAACCACTGCACCACCAGGGAAGCTCACGAGTCTGTATTTATCACAGGCTTAGGTTATGCTGATGGTGCTGATCTACTGACCACATATTGGGTATCAAGAATTCAGATTATAGTTCCAGATGATTCAAAATTCATATTGTGTGCGTGTGTGTGTGTGCTTTCCATGTGCAAAAATATTATAACTATAACTAATAAAGGGTTTTTAACTTACATTTCCCTTTTTCAAAAAAGTGCCATTACTGTGAGATCAACAATACTAAATAAGCATTTAGCAAAGCTTACATACTTCTACTCTTATTTTTTTTTGTAATTTATCAATAATTATGAATAAAGATTTCCCTTGCTTTGAAAATAAGTGTTTATCTTGATGTCATCTAGTGTAGGCTCCCTTGAATTTAATAATACATAACAAAATAAATAAAATAGTGACTTTTTGTCACTGGTTAATAGGATTTTAGGTTAACTTTTGCTTTCTTCCTCACTTTTTTCTATATTTCCAATGACTTTTACCTTACAGATTTTAACTACCATTTGTTAAGTCCTACAACACCATGCTAAGTATGTGTGTTTATGTAATTTCATATAAAAATGTGATATCTCATTTAATTAATAAATTTATCCGTTAATGTTAATAATAATAGTTATAGTTTTTAGGTATTTACTAATGGTCACGTACTATATTAATGTTTTGCATGTATTAATTCATATAATCCTCATTAAAAAATAAGCTATTAATATGTTGAGTTTTTGAGGCCGATAAATTAATTCAAGATTATATGGCCTAAAAGTGGCAAAACTGAGATTCAAATTTAAGTACGTTATACCTTATTTTTATAATAAGGTGAAAATTAATATTTTTTGAAGAATCAATTAAATACCTTCCTTAATGGAAAACATTTCAGGCAGCCAATAATATTGCAAGAGAAAACATAGGACTCAACCTTTATATTACATGCTTTACTAAAAGAATATATGTTAAAATAAGAACTATGTTCAAGAGCACAGGAAAAGTCATTATAAACTTTACAGAATACTGATTCTAGTCCTTATTTCCAAAACTTAGCAAAAGATTATTTCATTGCTAAACATTACTTTATTACCGATGATGACCTTTCTGAAAGCATGAGCTTTATCACTGTTGAAAGGATGGAAGAAAAATAACTAGATATTGAAAGAAATAAATTTTTAACAGTTGTACACCCATATAATAAGGATATGCTTATTTCTGACCTTTTTAGCTAATTTCCAAATAGCAATATATTTCATAAGCATGTCTCCAAATTCCATTAAAGAAACAGACACCATTGGTTATACCTACAATCACCATTTCTCCCATTATGAGTGCCATTACTGAAGCATGTCTTACCTATTGGAATCATATACCTACACACACACACAGACACACACACACACACACATATCCATATAAGGGAATTTTGGGGGGATTATGACTATTGCATTTTGGGAAAACTTTAATAGGAGCACTTCCAAAACAGAATTTCAACCCTAATAATAAATTATTCTCATCTAGTTTGATAGATTATGTACTGCTATGATTTCACGGGAGGTTCACTTAAATTTCCAAAGAGTTGATATTATAATCATTGTAGGTTATAATGGTTGCACTTAGATTCAATACCAAATCAAAAACTTCTAACAACACAGAAAAGGCATAGTTTCTGTCCAATACATTAACATGGCTCCTTTCTAAAAGAAGTTTAACAAGAACTGGCCAGTTTTCATTTTCTTCATTACTTCTGAGAGCCAACCTCTCATCTTCTTTGCCTGCATCTTCAAATGCTTTCTTCAACTTCCTTGTAAAGAAGCATGTAAATGCCTCCATAATATAAAGAATCTCTTTTCTTATTATGTTCCCAAATCAATCATTCAGAAGTTATTCTTTTTGAAAGTAGTTGTGGAATTGTTCAGGAAATTCCTGGTGCAAGACCCAAGTACAGGGGTAAAAATGACAAGAGTTTAGATAAATTTCAGACAGGAACAAAGAAGAAAAATACATCGTATATAGAAGTGTATACTTGGGGTGGGGTGGGTCAAAATTGAAGGAGAAAGTATTGCTAGGAGGAAGAATCTGAGAATTTTAATACCCCTGGGTTAACACTAAGGTATTTGACCACTTCCTAACCAGCTTCTTAGATTTCAGCCTCTTTTCTATTCACTGCTCCTAAAATGCTTCCATGCTTTCCATCCAGTATTTTTACATTAGTTTAATTTTATTTATTTATTTTTTTAATATCCAAACTCTTATGTCAGGCCTTGATGTTCTTCTATAATCTAAAATTTGAAAGAGGGTACATGGACTTTCCTGAAGAAAGAAAGGATATTGCTACCTCTTAGTTATAATGAGGTACAACTCCCACCTCCTCGCCTCTATTACTGCACCCGATTCTTAGCTGAGTGAACTGCCTGGACAATGGTCTTGGTCCCTTTTCCTAAACCAAGTCCTTCACCAATTTCACCAGATTAAATTCTCTAAATCAAAGCTAGAAACTTATCAATCCTTTTCCAAAACATTTCTAAGGCTCCCCTTTCTCTACAGAATAAAGGGGGAGAATGAAGCCAATTTGTAACTCCTTAGTCTGGGCCTGAAGACTTCAACTGTCTTTAATTCACCTTTTCAGCTCATTTCTGCAAATGCATAATGCAGATGTGCATTGCAAACTGCAAAGATCTTCATCACTGTGAGTAATTTCATTCTTCAAGTAAATCTGTGAAGTGAGACTACTGAAACACAGAGATGTTGTAACTACCCTAAGTCTTTAGTTAAGCTAAAAAATAGTGGAAACCAGGGTTGAATCTTCTACCTTGAGTCCACAGCCACAAACAACTTCATTGTCATCCAAACTGCATCATTAACCACTTTTTGGAATACTTTATTTTCCTTTCTCTAAATACAGACTTGTGTCTTTTTTAACCTGAAAAGATAATGAAGTGTGGACTGAGAGTGCAGGCCCATCAGAGGTTATAAAGATCATTTAAGCACAGTTTTAGAAAGATTTTTACCTAGCTTATGGTGCTCTGCCAAGATAATTCTCTCATCTGGTGGTAGCTTCCTAAATTACAGATACATTATATAAGAAGAATTAACCAGCTTCCAATATTGGCTTTGCGTTTCAAAACCTAAGAGTTGCCAAGTATCCAAATCTCCTTTGAGCTACACAAGTTTAGGACAGGTAGATTCACTTAATATAAAACAACGTTTCTTAGAATTAATATTGTTTCTCCTTAAACCTATCATCATCATTTATCTAGATACCCACTACCATAGAGAACCTTACTGCTATTCCTATTTCCAAAGCAATGGACTAACTGTTGATGAAGTGTTTTTATGTGTACTGAAGGCATTTTGGAAATAGCTCTCAGATCAAACTAAATGAGTTCCACTATAAATAAAGAACCTGAGACATTGCAGGTGGCACTCGGCAAGATATTGGTGTGACAGCTAGAAAGATGCAGCGGGACCCTCTGTAACTGATGTTTTGTATTGAGTGCAGGGTCTAATAAAATGAGTCCCAACATGAACTTGTGTGGTCAATGAAATCTGCATTAAACCTAAATATGAGCTTTGAATGCTGCTTTAGTGAAATTAAAAAAAAAAAGATAAAAGACAAACTATAACTAGAATGGTAGTTTGAGTCACATTCAAACCTCAAAATAACTGTTAAATATGTACTTTCTATTCTAATGAAGGTGAGAAGTGAAAGAACATTCCTATCATACGTGTTGCCTCACAGCGAACATTATTTCAGCTACAATGAAACATGACTTTATTTTAAAACCTCTGGCACATTTTACAGTTTGACTCATTTTCTAACACTTTCAAAGCTGTAGTTCATTAAATTACACTTGTTTTATATAAGCCACTCAATATCTACTGTTGATCTACAAAGATTAGGGGGACAAAGATTTATTTTAAGTACATTCTACTTCCTTCATGTAGATCAATACAGACAGCCTCCTAAAGAGGTATATTGTTTCACCATTGTAGGAAAAGCTTCACACACTGGTGAGTTAGGTAGAATTGAAGCGAACACCTCAGGATAACAGGCTACGTTCTATCTACAGCCTGACAATTAATCAGGGGCTCTGGTGTCAGCAGTGGCTTCTAACTGCATCATCTTTCCTAAAATGCTCTTCACCTGTGTTAGGTGAGCGAGAATTGCTGCACGAGGTTTGGTTGTCATCATTTGGTTACAGCTTAGTGACAGATTATCACACCATCTTGAAGTCATAAGTAACTCGGGCCATCCAGGCTATCTCCCATTCAATATGGGGATACTGGTTCTTGTTGACAAGGGTCCCCAGTGCAGCTCCAATGGTATGAAAAAGGAGCTGAAACAACAACTCAAACTATTGGATAAGAATGCTTACATGCCGTGGAAACCAGCCTCCTTGTATCTATCACATATTGGTCCAAATTTTGCCCTCTAGATATTCAGAAAATATAGAATCCTAGTTCCACATGGCAGCTCTTCGAATAATTGAAGGAAGTTATCATTGCCCTGCAGGGACATGGAGCATCTTTCCGACTCAACATCATCACTTTCCTGAACATAAAATGACAGACACATTCCTCACATGACACGTTTCCAGACATTTCACCAGTCTGGTCACTTTCTTTTGGATGCACTTCCATTTGTCAATGTCTCCTTTTAAAATATCTTGAACATCCTATGACTTTTCTGAAGCTTCTAGCAGAAATGGAACGCCCAGAGAATACTGGTAAATTTCTCTCATCTGTGAAGAGTGATGACACCTAAACTTAAAGAAAATTTCCACTTCACAAAAGTAGACAAAGAACTAACCGTTAGAATATTAATGGATCAAAAATTCAACTCTAAGCTTAGTGGTGTTGCAGAGTAGTATCTGAGAGAATGTTGTCTATAGTGTGTTGTTTGCAACCCAGAGGCAACATTCACTCAGTTGTCTATATTGTCTGCTAAACCTCCCAAATTTTGGACTCTTTGTCAGAGAAAGGACCTGGGTCATGACCCTCTCCTTAGCCAGCTAAGTACCCTCAGGCAAGTCACTAACATACATGGTTTTCAGTTTCTTCAGTACTGTAATAGTGATTTTTGTCTGTCAATTTGACTAGATCATGAGGTGCCCAGATGTTTGGCTAACCATTATTTTTAGGTGTGTCTGTGAGGGTATTTCTGGTGAGATTAGCATTTGAATTGGTGGACCTAGTAAAGTGGTTTGCCTTCTTTGATGCAAGTGGACATCACCATATCTGTTGAGGGCCTGAATAGGAAAAAAAAGTTGGAGAAAGAATTCAGCCCTTTCTGCCTAATTGCTTGAGATGGGACATCGATCTTTTCCTACCCTGATACTCCTGGCTTTCAGGCCTTCAGACCCAGACTGAATTACACCACTGGTTTTCTTTGGTCTCCCAGCTTGCAGAAACAAGCTCTTGAGACTTCTAGCTGCCATAATTGTATGAAACAATTCCTTGTAATAAATCTCTCTCTCTCTCTCTCTCTCTCTCTCTCTCTGTGTCTATATATATATATATATATATATATATATATATATATATATATATGTATATATATCTTATTGGTTCTGTTTCTCTAGAGAACCCTAATACAATCATCAAATGAACTAGATATCTCTAAGATTCTATGTAAACTATAATTTGTCCTGGTGAGAGATTTCAATGTTTCAAAACTTCTTGTTTGTCAGGAGTCATGTCTTTGTTTATAATTTAGCCCAGTTGTAAATAGTTTCATCTTCCATAAGATCTGAGAAAATGTTTTGCCAGTTCCACCGTATTCCTATTTACATATTCATTTGTTGTTTCACCTAGCAACTTACCTTTGTGCATACGTGAGCATATCACAGTGCTTGACAATATGGATGATACAAAGGAATATAATTGCAGCTCTTTCCCTTGAAGAACTTACAGGTTAGTTACTACATTTAAAGATACTACATTTAGGGCTTCCCTGGTGGCGCAGTGGTTGAGAGTTCGCCTGCCGATGCAGGGGACGCGGGTTCGTGCCCCAGTCCTGGAAGATCCCACATGCCGCGGAGCGGCTGGGCCCGTGAGCCATGGCCGCTGAGCATGCGCGTCTGGAGCCTGTGCTCCGCAACGGGAGAGGCCACAACAGTGAGAGGACCGCGTACCGCAAAAAAAAAAAAAAAAAACCCAAAACCAAAATGAACAAAAAAAAAGATACTACATTTAAAGCAGTAAAAATATGAGTGTCAAATGTTGATGACAATAAACAATAATGGAATTCAGAGGAGAGAAAGATCAACCAGGCCTAATAAGATGGAAAGGCCTTCATGAAGGAGATGGAAGGAGACAGGGCAGTTGATGAGCTGGGAGAAAGGAGTATCTACAAACTAGTCAGAGTGATCAAGCTTTTAAAGAGCCCTCCGTTGATCTAGAAATTATGCAGCAACTGCACACAATAACTCTGAAACACAGAATCACTGGATAAGGATCCAAATATAAATAGAGGATTTTAGCAGCTCCTGGTGCACACAACATCCCACCCTGCTTAGTTAACAAGATATAACAATCAACCGCGAGGTTTTACAATTCTTATGGGGTCTGTGCAGTGTCATAAGTAAAAATATCAGAAGACGTGAAAACAAGAGGGGACCTGATATCTACTTTTGGGGTTTGACATACATATATACATGTGCGTGTGTGTGCGTACTCAGGAGATATATATTTAAAAGTAAATGAACTTGTTGTCAACTGGCTTTGGAGGGGGTGATTCTAAAAACTCGGCTACTGCTTTTTGTTTCTGGCACCTCTCCAACTGGTGAAACAGACATTTCATGACTTTAATCACGGGGCCAAGTGACATAGCTCTTAACGATCAATTTTGTGATAGGAGCAAAGGCACTAGCCTTCAGAATCAATTCCAGTGTGTCTGGACAGACATCAATTTAAGGATACCCTTCTGATGCCTGATTAGGGATCCAGCAGAATTGAACTGTTGGGTCTTGTTGCTAACTTCTTCCAACAATCTCCTTGAAGGTAGCACTAGTTGTTCTTCAGCCCAATCATTTTCTTGATGAAAACAGGCACAATGGAGACAAGTAAAAGATTCTGTGCACCAATTTCTTACACTCAAGTATATGTAGACCCATTATCAGAATGAGTGTCTGGAAATTATTGTGTCACAACTGGCTGATGCAAAGTAATAGGTGCTCAGTAATTACTTACCAAGTAATTGAGTTTCATAAAAACTAGGATTGCTTTGTGTCACTTGGAGAAAAGATACATTTATCACAATCAAGAAATTATCCCTGGAAACTTCCTCCAACCCTTTCTCTCCCCCAAAGAAAATACATATAGATACATAGGCATGCATGTGCCTTCTCACGTGTACACATGTGTGTGTGTTGTATTGTTTCCTGTTACCTAGATTTCTGTTTTCAAAGGGTATTCCCTCATGCAAGGAAAGATTTTCTCCTTTTATACTGAACAGTGTGCTGGTGATACAAGGCCTCCAACCAAATACTCCTTTAACCTCACAAAGATATCTTGTGCTGACTCTCCTTTAACTCATGAAACCAACCCCAAGTTCCAAGGAACAAAACGCTTAGTGGAATTTTTAAAAGAATAAAAATAATAATATAAAATCATAATCAGTGGGCTGGAGACAGAGTTTATAGTCATTCCCTGAGGAGTTGAAATATAAAGCCAGACTCCCTTTTGGAAGGTGCTAATATTCTGGGTACTGAGGGTACAGACTTAGTTGAGACATACAGAGAAACTATTCAACATGCTCAGTGCCAAGCAGAGGAGGCAGGAGCAGTTCCAGAGGAAGGTGACATCAAGTCGGTGTAATAGGAAGGTATACGCTGGAAACCCATACCTTCCTATTGGAAGAAAGCCCAGACAAAGTTAAAGTTGCTCACTAATCCCGCAGACATTATCGTGGAGACAGACACTGGTCCCTTTGTTGCAGGGAACTAGCTCTGTTTCATCCTCTGTGCCTTTCCAGAAGCAGGCTATCTTCTAAGAGTGCATAGAACATTGGAATCTTTTCATAAATATTTTTTTTTGTATGCTCCTTCCACCACTGCAATTTGGGCGAATACATGATAGTATTTCTGGAACACAGGTGATGTGTTTTAGCATAAGTTGATCCCATTTCAACAAGCCTTATATATGATTATTTTAGAAGTCACTAAATAGAGTTTGGGTCATATGTATGATAATCCTTAAACTGAAATTTTTAAGGAAATCTGGCTAAACGTATTTGAAAGCCAAACTTACGAGACCTAATTCAATATAATCAATACTCCCATGAAACACCCTCTGCTCCTCTCAACCCACATAAAATGTGTGGGAAAAACCAAACTGCCCAGTGGAAGATCGAGTAAAGTGTATACAAACATCCATAATATACCCACAAGAAAGATTAATACAAGCTGCAGCGTAAGTCTTAATCTTCTCTGTCCTGTGACAACTCAAGTCAGGGAGTGCAGTGAGCTGCATTCAGGCTTGATCCTAATTTATTGCTAATGTGGCATAAATGTTAAATACTGCTGCTGCAGCCATTAGCCCAAACTCATTAATTATGGAGGGGAATGATGGAATATTTTTTCAGCTTAATTTACCAAGATGCTCTCAGTCAATAAAGGTTAGCTATTTGATGAGGGTTCTCAGTTATTAATATGACCCATAGTGTATAGATTAAAAAACAACGTAAAGCAGAGAAAAGAACCCCAAAACCCAATTACTCCTACTTAACGGCTCCAAAGTATACTCTTAAGTACGGCCCTGCAGACATCGAATCTGTACGTGTACATATTCTTTCCTATCAAACCAAATGAGAGTCAGTTTACTAGGATAAAACTTTTTCCTACCTTTTCCAAGGGGATGGTTTTGAGTAGTGAAAAGCTGCATGGGATGTGAGGATGAGAATTACAGTCAGTATGGATTCTTAAGGTTCTTGTGTTTTTTTTTTTAACTTGACAAATATTTGGGAGTGCCTCTAGAATCTTGAGAAATTATCAAGAAGAGAATTTAAAGATATGTAGTGATATCCAGAATTTCTGGGGAGGGGTTCTGGTAAAAGAACTCTCCCTCTCTAAGCCTTGGTGATCAAGTTCAATGTAAAGATGGGGAATATCTGAGTTACATGTTCTACTTACACTGGTGCATGTTCATGGACTAATGGACTAAAAGGATGAGTAAATTGAAGAATATTTAAAAATTTTAGTTTAAGGGATGGACTATGAACAAACATTTAGAACTATTTTGAGCACATATTATATTCCTCAGTCTGCCTTAATTCACCCTTTGATGGCACTCCTTGCAAAGTATATTGAACAAAGGCGTGTCTTCAGTGAAAGGACCAGGAAATAAAAAATAAGTTGCATTTATGTGGTTTTTCAAAGCATTCAACTTATTTTTAATAATCAGAGTTTTGCCCCATATACATTTCACTAATTTATAGAAAGTTTATGTAAATTATGCAACATCGGTAATAAGAACAGCTAACATCTAAGGTTTTTGAACAAACAAAGCAGACATAACAGACACTTGGTGGCAGCAGAAATGCTTGTGTGTGTCAGAGAGTGAGGTCTGGCTGTGCTCAGGGCATTAGCAAGTGTGTTTTACAGAGGAAATGGACAATTAAACTATTCTAGAGAGGATGTTAGAGTGTTACTCGGTCATCTGTTGAGAGTTCCTCTTGTGTCTGGACCCAAAGTTGGTAATGAAGTGGAGTACACTTTTCTCTTTAAAGTTGGTAATAAAATGGAATATGCTTTTCTGTCCTTTGTCTGTTCAGCTCTCTCAAGAATCCCATAGAGAAACAGGGTAACTGGGCCACTATGTTTGGCCATTTTTGGATTGACCGAATTCCTCCCATACCACTAATATTCACAAATAAGGCAAGATAATGAACAGTAATAAAATCAACAAGCAAAGGAGTACTGAATTTAGTCTTCTAACAGCATCAAAGTAGTCAGCAAAGTTCCAGATTGGTACAATGGTGAAAGAGGTATGCTATTTTCAAATCCCATCCCAGTTAGATGGTAAAAGATTCCACATAGAAAGCAGACCCAAGGGAACAAGTAACACTCATGTCCCATTATAACATGAGGGTAAGACAAGCTGATATTGCAGGAATTTAAGAAAAGAAAACAATACCCAGGCTTAGAAATATTGAGGCAACTATTCTCAAATACAGACCATAAGCTGCTTTTAACTGGTGGTACAAGAATCAGCTTAAGAGCTTATTAGAAAGCAAATTTTCCATTCTACACTCCAAGAAATTCTGATCAATTAAAGGTGGGTGAATTAGAAATGTGTGTTTTAAAAGCTTCCCAGGTGGGACTTCCCTGGTGGTGCAGTGGTTAAGAATCCACCTGCCAATGCAGAGGACATGGGTTTGAGCCCTGGTCCGGGAAGATCCCACACGCTGCAGAGCAATTAAGCCCATGCGCCACAACTACTGAGCCCATGTGCCGCAACTACTGAAGCCTGTGCTCCGCAAAAAGAGAAGTCACCACAATGAGAAGCCCACGCACCACAACAAAGAGTAGCCCCTGCTTGCCGCAACTAGAGAAAGCCCGCTCACAGCAATAGACCCAATGCAGACATAAATAAATAAATAAATTTATAAATTTATGAAAAAATAAAATGTATGTCTTTAAAAAAAAATGTATGTCTTTAAGGACACAAGAGTTCCCTTTTCTAAGGATCCATAGTCCTTAGTTTGTAGTCTTTATCCTATCATATTTCCAGGCAACGATCCATACTTCCAGATAGCCAGATAGCCAGAAAGGGAATTATCAGAGGAAGAAGGGCAAAGGGCTTCTATTTAATGAGGCATTGCCTTTTTGGTCACGAAGAGGATCCCTCTGTTAGTATTTCCAACTATATTTCTTTCAACGTAATGCAACACATGGTCACCTTTCAATGTCAGGGACCCAGGGAAAAATATTATAGCTGACAAACTGCTTCCAAAATCAATATTGGAGTCAAGTGAGGGTGGATATTGGGTAAGCATCCAGCTAAGCATTCCAAAGTCATCTAATGAAGACACAATAATAAATTTTTGGAGCTATATTGGTAAAGGTAGTATCTACTCTCTAACCCCTCTCTAAGAATTCCCTAGCTATTTCAAAGTAAAGTTATTAATATAAATAGTTTATATGTGACTTATTTGAAAAATCACTCAACATATATACCACAAATCTATTAAATCCTAAAATTATAAATTCATAGAGCATTCAATTTAGAATGAATATTAATAGATATTTAGGCTAACCTTTTCAGTAGGTGTCTAGTACATGGGAGATATAAAAGTATACGTGTATATGACAATGACAGGATAAAAAGAATACTAATCTGTGGGGTAAAGATTAAGGTAAACATTGGGAAATACTCAAGGACCCCAGGACTCATTTTTTTACTCAAAGACTTATGGAGTTTTGTGGGGGTTTTGATCTTTAAATTTCAGAAAGAAGACCAACCTACATTAACTTAACCTATATCCACAACGTTTGCGTGTACCTTTCACAAGAAAGTAACCTTTGGTTCATTTATCCATATCCCAAAGAGAAGCTGTTCATCTCCAACATTTCACAGCTGCTATAATTGTCACCTTTTTTCTAAGTCATAGGGAAAAAATGGGAGGTCAGCTGGAAATGCAGAGGAGGAATTGAGAATGCCATTCCCTAGCCTTGGTGTCAAAGACAGATGGTTTGCCTGTTTTCGAAAGCACTCAGTGTAGAACATGCAGAATCGAGAAGTAGTAAGATCTCAGTCAGTCTTACCTGGGGATTTTGAACATCATTTTCACCTCTTATCCTTCAATTTGTATATATGGATGTACCTGATAAAGTCCTGGATGATAATAGTTCTTGGGAAAGCCAGCAGTCAATGATCAATATGTTTCCCTTAGCTTTTGCTCGTAAAAGTAAGAGGCAAATTTCTTCTATTGCAATGAGTTCAATTCAAATGCCTGGGAACAATTATCTCTATTTTATTTTGACATTAACAGGTTTAAACAAAGACATCACTTACCAGATGAATGACTTTGGGTAAATTACTTAAGTTTATTAATCCTGATTTCCTTCAAATGTAAAGTGATGAGTGTACATTTCTGAAAATTAAATGGTATGACATACATACAAGCACCTAGCATAGTACCGATACATGGCCATATTAGTTGTTAGACAAATGGCATTCTTTCACCTCCTTCTCACTTGAGGAGCCATCACTTTATGGTCAGGGCATTTCCACAGAGGCTTGTAAAAGATCTCTCCCCTACAATCCTATCTCTTTCATGCAACCTTTCTAGACTGGTCAGAGAGTAGTGCATAACTTCCTGTTTGTCCCTACTGGGTGCTTTAGTTACATAGCCACAGGGGTGACATAAAGTATGTCACCTTCTAGAAACTTCTATTTACTGACAGTAAATGTAAATAATTGCAAACTTGAAGGTGAACTGTGATACCAGAGACTTTTCTTGGTATTGCATTTCCCCTTAAGTGGCATATACTCTCTCCAATTCTAACCACTCAGGAGCCATTGCTCCTCTTCCTGTTTTGTTCTTTCATCATCCTCAGTCTTTCAGTTCCAGAATGAAACCCTGAGTAGAGCAATCATGTGGGTGTTTGACTTGGAAGACTACTAGAACTGCAGCTAGGATTGAAGAAGCAGAATTGTGCCTCAGGCAACTCATAGATTGAAGTAAATTTTGGTGCCTCCACACCACAAAAATCCACTATCAACATATCTCACCTTATTAAACATCCTGTCCTCCTTTCTAATTACTGAGCAGATACCCCAATAATCACAACCCACATTCCTCTATAGATGGAGAAAGATGAATCCCAGACATTTGAGGAAAACCAACGTCAATGCTTTTGATTAGAATCCCCAAAGATTAAAGATACTATCATACCCATAAAAACCATTTTTAAACGTAATTTCTGAAGAAAATTGAAAAATAATAATTGATAAAACTTTTGAAATGAACAAATAGAAGATTAGATACAAAGCGAAGTTAAATTGGTTGAAAGACTGAGGCAAGATGTTTCCTCAGAACTGTACTACAAAATAATAAAGAAATAAAAAGTAAAACAGAAGAGTTAACAGCTAGAATGTTTCAACACTCATTTAATAGAATTTTCAGAGGAATATTATAGAGATGATGAGGAGAAAAAATTTTAAATAAAGTAGAAGAAATAAAAGATCCCTAAATTGAACAAAATAAGATGACTGCAAATGGAAAGGGGATCACTGGGTACTACGTAGAAAGATAAGAAAAGGAGAAATGTGGCCATATTTCAGAAACCAAATCATATAAAGCCACCAAAAAACCCAGGTTATATTCAAAGTAATGAGAATCAGATTACTCTATGATATTTTAGAAGTTGCAGTGGAGGACAGAAGATAGGAAAATATCATTAAAAACCTTGATCCCATAAATGACATATAAGTAGTACAGCAAACTAAAGATATTTTATAATATTCTATTTACCAACAGAAAAAAAATGTTTTAAGGATATACCCTATCAAAATGAAAAAAAATTATACTCCAGAATGTAGAAATACATAAGATACCAGCAACACTGGTGAGCAAATTTTTCATCATTATACTTGTATAAAAATATACTTGAAACCTCACACACAACTTGTTAGCAATCAGGAACTATTTACTTAGACTAAGGATAAGGCAGGGGCAGGTAAAAGAGAAAGCATTTTGAGTTTTTTGATCTGTTTGAATGTGGATATAGATACTAATCAATTCCAGATGTTGGTAGAAAAAGAAAACTTTTCAAAGTTTAGCAAAATCTTAAGAATCAACACCACTGAAGAGTGGAAATAGGATGAATAAACTGTGAATCAATAAAAATAATGAAACAGAGCAAAGGACACTCCATTAATCCAACAAGGCCAAGGGTGAAAAGATAAATTTTAAAAAAGCATAGCAAGCAACAAAACAAACAACAACAATAAAAAACAAATAAACAAAACTAAGCTAAGGTGCCAAAAGTAAGTCAAAAAATATCAGTGACCACTATACTGTCATTGTCAATTTTTTAAATTTCCATATTAAAAGGCAGAGACTAATAATGTGGGGGAGGAAAGGCAGAAAAAAGAAAATCCAACTGTCTACCTATAACCTGTTTGCAAGAGGTATACCCGAGAGACATACATACCCAAACCCTACATACAGTTGATAATCTTACTAACTGATACTTGATAAACTTATTTACTAGAAATTTATAGCAAATATTCTGTTTTTATAATCCATATCTTTTGTCCATTTTCCTATATATTTAGAATGTAATGGACTTAGAATGCATGAAAATTCACAGAAGAAAAGCAAATTGCCAATAAATATACCACCTTGTGGGTAGCACGGAAATGCAAATTAAAGTGAGATACACTTTTTTTTTCTGATTAATTGGGTAAAATAGAAAGGAAGAGAGAAAGAGAAAAAATGAAGGAAAGACAAGGGAAGGGAAGGGAAGGGAAGGTAATACACCTTCCTATCTTTGATTTCCAGGTCTCAAGAGGAGAGAAGCAACAACAACAAAAAAATCATTTTCTGTGGCATCTGACACTCCCTTTCCCTGGATTTCCCTCCTTAGATTTCCATGATACCACCCTCTGCTGGTCTGTATGTGTCCTTCTTTATACTCGTTTATTCTCCACTCCTTAAATACCAACATTTTCAAAATTCCACCTTTGACTGCTTTCCTGCCACACCATCTTCCCAAATGGTCTCATTCTTTCCTCTGGTTTCAACAATGGAAGACTCACATATTATTATTTCCAGCCCAGATCTTCCTAATGCAATTCTAATTTTTCCATCCAAACGCTCTCTCATTAATATTTGAGAGGAACCCTAATTTAACTCAGAATGTCCAAATATTAAAATGTATTTTACACATATTTATCACTTGAACTTCACAACAAACCCTTCTTAAAGATATATATAATGATAAACTATAAAATAAGTATTTTTAGAGGGCTTAAAAAAGTGTGTCACAATGATGTGAATACTATAGTGATATCTGTTATTCAGCAGGTTTGGATTGGCAAAATAAACTTTAAAATGAGAAATTAATTAAAAGAACTAATAATGTCACCCTGCTCTAGATTATTTTATAATTTTATACAGTGCAACAAGCCAATAACTGTAGCAGTAAAAACAGTCTTTGATACACAAGTATTGCTTTTTAGTGCCATAAAAATGTACTTTCGGGAGAGTAGCACATTATAGTTTAAGTGAAGCTCTTCATTAGAGAGTATGAGAAAATGAGCCATGAAAGGAAGATGGAAAAGCCTCTTTAATAGTTCCTGTGTAGATAATGTAGGCCAATCAATAGCCATGCCTCATTTATTTTATGTCCGTGAGAACTTAGAGGCAAAATGTTAGTGTTTTCTATTCTGTTGGCTTTCCTTGCTCTGCATCAGTAATGAAAAAATGGATTTGCAGATTAAGGTACAATTTTTACAAATGTGACTCAAACAATAGGCTGTTATTGTTAACCAGTACGGAAAGGAACACCTTTTGTGTTACCTTTGGGTCCATTAAAGTCACTTCTAAGCTGGATGATGAATTTAGTATGTCTCCAAAATGAGCCAATCAATACAAAAGTTCATAAATACTTTATAAAAATACATTAACGGTACATAAAAAATTAAGAGGTCCATAAAATACCTAATTTAGAAGATGTCACAATAACTGATGAAGGCAATCCTAAAATCAACATATTTTTAAAAAGTCTATTGATGGTGTTTCCATCTGAAGCACACCTTTAGGTATTATGTGTAATGATCCACCTAGTATCACCTCTAGGTGATGGCATATTGAAATATGATCTATGTCTACTTAAACTCAAAAGGTTTATTTCATTATTTCTGTCATATTTATGGGAACAGACTTTAATGGGAGAAAAATCTTTGGTAAATAAGTTTGTGATTTTTAAAAAAATCTGTTTTCCATAAAGACACTAAAACTTAAATACCATATAAAATGGATTAATATTTGCTATTATAGAAGATAATTGAATGTTAGACATTATGCTTTGAACTGGCTATAGAAGGGAAAAGAAAAAACAAAGGGAAAAATAAAAATGAAAATCAGAGAGGCAGACCAATGGATAAGACAATAGAAAAGGCAGAACAAGAGAAGATGGCTTGGGTGTAAAAGTAACTTTGGGGGTTCTCCTGAAATTGACTGGAGAGCTGTCTTACTGCCTCTGGATTTCAAACTCCAAAAGTGAAGAGCAGGATAAGACTCCATGCAACAGAAAAAATATCATCAAGGTCAGATCAACAGTACATACAGGCCAGTAGTTTCTTCTGATTTTAACAATTATACTTCAAACCGTATTTTTAGGGAAAAGTTTATTTTCTTACTCAACTTTACAAGGCTAAGAAAATGTTCTGAATAGAATAGTGAAAAAAAATTCTTTCCTCCATCTCTTATCTATATTTTCCTATATATTTATGTATTTAGTCTGTGTAGTATTTTTTTAACATTTAAAACACTGTGCTGGATTTCCATTTGACTTTCCCATTTCCACTAGCATTTTTAATTCAGACATACTTATACTGCAATGTCCAAAAATATAGTAACATCAGTAGAAAAACACAACTTTTCATGGTATATGAGACATAGCGTGGCATGTTTCACAAGAGGCCAATTTCAAAAGAAGTATAGAAGTTACCAGTACACACATAAGGCTTCTAAACTGGGAAGAGAAAAATAAGCCCCTACTGTGCCATGCTTACACTGGCACGGTTCTAATGTGGTTGTTTGGAAAGTGTTCTTTCATCCGTTTCTAGTCTCACTGTTCTTTTGCTGCTAGATTTTTTTTTCACTATATTTTTCCTAAAGAAAATGCATTTAGTTCCATCATGAAAATGGATAAAGTATAAATAATTTTTCACATATTTCTTATGCACATAATATGTGCCAGATACTAAAAACAGTTACTGTAGGGGAAAAAAAAAATAATGCCATTGTCAGTATCCTAAATCAGCTTATCACTTAGCTGGGAAACAAGATTCAGAAATGAGAGAGAAGTGAAGAGGTAGGGTGTACTTGATGAAAAAATTAAGTGGTATAAACTCAAGTGAAATTAGGAAGGCTTCATAGAGAAGATGCAGGAAGTATGGCTTGAAAGAAGATGCAGGAAGTATGGCTTGAAAGAAGATGCAGGGAGCCCTTATAAGTAGAGGGAAGCTCATGAGCATAAAAGGATACCAAGAAGACCAAAATAACTGGAGTGAAGGATTCAAGTTAGGAAAAGATGGGAGACCAAATTCTTTAACTAGATGTGAGCCAATTTAAGGTGGACTTAGAATACCATAATGAAAAAATAAGACCAGCCTAGAGATAGAAAAAGCAAAAGGAAATCACTTTACTGGTTAAAACATTACTGGTTAAAACAGCTGTAATAATTTGAGCAAATTATCTGATGTTTAAAAAGCAGTATCACTGGAAAGAGTCTCGAAAGGATAAGCTGAAGGGGAAATATGAGGCATTTTTTATGCAACAAAGGAGACTCTCAACACTCAGAAGTGACTTTCAGGTGGGGCTAAAGGCAAAAAGTAAACAAAATGCTTTTCTGCATCTTTGATTTAATCTCCATGGACAAAATTTAAGAGTTTAGACAAGCAGGAGTTAAGAAATCTGTGGATAGCTTTGCTAGGTATAATTTATAACATTATAACGTTTTTTGAGGTTTTGGTAAGCTAACGTCTGCTTAGTTAAGGTCTTAATTAGTGACCAATGACACACTGAATTGGAAGGTCTTACACTTTTACTATAAGTCAATTCATTTTTTTTTAGAAATAGGACAAGTTATCATTAGAAATGAATATTCAATAGAAATGAGCTTTTTGTTCCCCAGGGGACATTTATGTTTCATTTTTTGACCTTAGGCTAACGATTGCTAGGTTTAGCAACTAATATGCACTCTACTTTAGTAAGCCTTAATTCTGAACCTAAAGTTAGGGAAGATCAATCTAAGATAATTTTCAGATTCTTTATATATTAACTCACTGTGATTTCCATTTAATTTACTCTTGCATTAGGTATCATATTTGTTAATGGTCTATATATTTTCCATTCTTATCTCTTGAGGTTAGTAAACAGGGAAAAGGCATAGTTTCTTGGAGGAAAAAACAGTTATTTGTTGCAGCAAACCACTATCCAAAATTACTGATGACATCAACTTTATAGTTTTCTTCCTACTTTCTAACTGAAAAGGAATTATTCTTACGCAGGGATATTTCTTTTTCTGTTGTATCTCTAGGCAATGTAACTTCAGTGGCTGTGCTGACCAGTGGATGAATTCTTCTCTCCATTAGCGGTAACAATAAAATGAATAACAACATACAGAATTCAAGATGCTTTATCTATATGGTATAGTTATATATATATAGTTATAACTATACTATGTGGTATAGTTATATGGGGTCATCAGCAATATTCCATCCCAAGTAATTTTAATTTTCCATTTTCCATTCAAGAAAACTGAGGCTCACTTTGAACTGCTCCATACTTTACTAACAAAGCTACTTTAGGCAAAGTCAGAACTTGGAGGCTTAGTTTCTTCTTTTGTTAGATGTGAATATTACCCTGTATTCAACATGTTCAATTGTAAGGTTAAGTTCTAATGTATTATTAGTGGAGCAACATCTTAAAATCACAAAAATGACCTTCCTCCAGATTTAATTGAGGACTTTTAGACCAAAAAAAATACGTATTCTGGGTGTCTTTCTTCACTAATTTTAAATAACTCTACACTTATTTATAGCACACACAAAAAATGTCTCTACTTACACTACTAGCTGTAAAAAGGTTTATTCCCAGGCACCATAATTGTAGTCTGATTGTTTATGCCATTTGGAAAGTTCATAGTATAAGAAAAATTGTCTTGTTGATCGCTTACAAAGGTATTCCTCCCAGGAATAACTAACTCTAGTAGATTCACTAAATCATCTTCTCTAGAGCCATTAGGTAATTTCTCTGATTCATTTTTCTTCCTATGCCATTGTAATATTCAAAAGAGCTACAAAGAAAAGAGAAAGCTCTGTGTAATGGAAAGTGCATAGGATTCAGAATTAAAAAAACAAACAAGAAAACTTGGGTTGAATCTTATTTCTGTATTTATTAGTTGAATAATCTTGAGCATCAAGGTCTACAAGAAGGAAGCAAGGACTTATACCTTTAAGAGATATTGCAAAGGAGATGCCCCATGGATGGCACCTCTGGCTGACTGAAACCTTTTGTCCTGGATGCTCAGTTGGAATCAGGAATAAATGTTATTGCATTTTGGAGGACAGTGAGAAGTTATTTTTCAAAATACGTTTGACTCTTTGCAATAAAGAATAACCCTTTCCTACCCAAGAGTCTTCTTTATGTGTGCCAAGTCCTTTTGGAGGGCAGGATTTATTTCCCAACCTAATGTAAGAAAGCCCCACAGTAATGGGAACTAGAGTGGTCAAGAACTCCACCTTTCTATTCCCTAAGCATTTATACTCAGTGGTTCTCTCTCCGGAGCTCCAGGATTATAGTATCCTACTCAGCATCCCACTTGGATATCTAAATGACATCTCAGACTTTCCTGGGAAAAAGTGAATTCCTCATCTTCCCCTTCTTCAGTAATGAAGTTTAACTAGATATATTGACAGCAAAGCATGGCTAAGACATCTTAGTAAAAAAAGTTCAAGTTTCAGGACCATGTTTAAGTTATGATTCAAGCTTTGTTTAAACAATGCATAAACATATTCATATACATGAATGCATATTGATAACTGTTTGGAAAACATCTGAAAGAATATGCATTCATGTGATGACAGTGGCTATACTTGAATAAACAAATTCAAAAGGCTTTCATGTACTATAGAGACTGAACTATTAAAAATGCTTATAATGAGCCTCTGTTACTGTTAAAATCAGGAAAAAAACTAATTAAAAATGATAGCACATCGGGGTAAGACAGGAATAAAGACACAGACCTACTGGAGAACGGACTTGAGGATATGGGGAGGGGGAAGGGTGAGTTTTGACAGGGCGAGAGAGAGTCATGGACATATACACACTAACAAACGTAGTAAGGTAGATAGCTAGGGGAAAGCAGCCACAAGGCACAGGGATATTAGCTCGGGGCTTTGTGACAGCCTGGAGGGGTGGGATGGGGATAGTGGGAGGGAGGGAGACGCAAGAGGGAAGACATATGGGAACATATGTATATGTATAGCTGATTCACTTTGTTATAAAGCAGAAACTAACACATCATTGTAAAGCAATTATACCCCAACAAAGATGTTTAAAAAAAAAAAAGATAGCACAAGTAGATTTTGATTGTTTTTCTAAAAAATTTATCCAAGTATTTTACTTTGTGCCTTAGAGCAAAGCTAGGATGACAGTGAAGGGTTCATTGTAAGCCACCCTTTCCATTAATACATTTTGTCATATATGACAAGAAAAATAATAGGAATTCAAAATCTGTTTTCTCTTAGTGGGCAGTTTAAATGTATGTGGGGTATTATAGGCTTGCTCCAATTCGTGTAAATGATTTAGAATTTACAAAAGTATACTTGGCTTTCTTAAAGCACTAATTTATGAATCTAAATAGTACTGACACAAAACTATCAGTACACATATTTCCCCTCTTGTTACTTTAGTTCTTGCTTTGTCCAGTTGTTAACAGTTCCAAGAGTTTTGTTACATACGTTTGTATGCCAGCAGAATATAGCTTTAATATATCATTATCAACATCAGAAAGGAATATTTGTTAAGTGTCCATTTGCGTGTGTTATTCTCCAGGGCTCAATAGTTGAACGATCTTTTACTCAGATGACTTGTAGCAATACTTTAAGATGTCACCTTCAGGCATGTACGAAGTACTAAAGGGAACTGGAGAACTAAATCTCTACTTTCCTATCTTCTTTATTTTGCTCACCCTCCATCTTTCTCTCCCTCTTTCTTTGTTAATTGATTATTTTTAAGTCTAGCTTTTGTGTGGAATGATTTGTCTGCCTTTTTGCACTTATATTTATCTAACTACTGGATCTGGGCTTCTATTAACCCTTACATTTTGTCTTGGGTCCCAGAATATTTCCTCTCCTTTACTTGACTAGTATGTAGAAGGTTGGTTGTTTGAGTACTTTTCTTGGGGGTCAGGGGAGGCAATATTTGCAAAACATTCTAGGTCTTTCTTTTTGTATTTAATATAGAAAACCCTATTTGTAGAGTAGAAAGATCATGAGATATAACAGACAGAAAACAAAGTTTGCTCCCTGTCTTTGCTGACTTACTACATGTATGCCCTTTGGGTTAGTTTCTTACCCAAACTAACATAGATGTCACCATCTGTAGCATGTAGATGATAACTACATCTGTGGTTATGTGGTTGTGTGACTACCTGAAATAATGTGCCAAGAATCTAGCAGGGAGGCTCTGATATTGTACTTGTACTTCCCCCAACTTAGAACTCATGTGCTCTGGTCTAAATCAGCCTCACTGGCTCTAATTTTACCTTAGGCTTTTGCTTGCCTAATCTCACTCTGAGTGAGATTCCACTTTGCACACCACTCCTAAAAGCTGAGTCTAGCTTAATTTCCCCTGGTTGCACTTCCATTAATCTGCTATCTCTGGAAATGAGGTTTTCCATTCCCTCTTACACACAAAGCATTTTACATAATGAAATGCAGCCATTCTACTACAATCTTTATGGCTTAAAAGTATCTCTGCCTGAAATATTTTCCTGGCTGGACATTCTTCAGGTTGGTGTTTTACAACCACGGTCTCCACTGAAGATGCTTAAGAGAAAACGTGGCTTCCCGTGTATTGTTATGAACTGAACTGTGTTCCCCCCAATTTCAAACGTTGAAGGCTTCATCCCTGATAAGACTGTATTTAGAGACAGAGCCTATAAGGAGGTAATAAATGTTAAGTGCGGTCATAGCAGTGAGCCTTAGTGTGGTAGTACTGGTGTCCTTATAAGAAGAGGAAGAGACGTCCTCATGGGCACAGAGGAGAAGCCATCTGAGGACATATCTACGAGCCAGGAAGAGAGACCTTACCAGAAGCCAACACTGACAGCACCTTTACCTTGGACTTCTAGCCTCCAGAACTGAAAGAAATAAATGTCTGTGGTTTAAGCCACCTAGTCTGTGGTATTTTGTTATGACAGCCCTGGCAGACTAATATACACATGGTCTAGATTTTGGTTACTCTGTTATTTCAACACAACCTAAATACTTTCGCAGAGAAATAAAACAAGTAGCACTTCAGTCAGTTCACAATAATTGCAACATTTCATAAACTGATATTAACATAGTGACACTTGCTCACTTCCTGCTGTGATAGAGAGAAGACTCTTGTCCTCAGGCAGCTGATAGCCCTATACTTTAAAGAGCTCAACTATTTATTATGGCTTGGAAACCTGAAAAAGTTAAATACAGCATAACTCTTGTTATGCACAAGAGTACATAAAAGTTTGCATATGAAGCTTTTAATCCCCATATGCAAACTTTTTTTTTTTTTTTTTTGCACATAGGCAAATGAAAGTTGGCTTATGTAGGTATTCCCATCTGGTTTGCCAATCAATCGTCAGTTTGTATTTGTGTAATAACTACTGCGAGTTAACCCTAGCTTAAATTGTTATAATGTCTCAAAACAAATATTTTTAAAATTAAAATGTACTTAGTACCGTGCTTCAAATTCACAGTGTTTCCTATAAGAATGGCAAAGGACATGATTTTTCAGGGTGCCCCCATATATTCTTAGTTTCTGGATATGTCTATGATCTCCCTGTTTATATCTAAGTGTATGCAAAATACACAATTATAGAAAATGCATTTTCACTATAGATAATTTGTGTGTTTTTAATTAAATATAAAGAAACATTTGAGTAAATATTTTCATTTAAGTTTTACTGTCACGAGTTCTACAATGGGATATTTTGTTAAATTTAGTTTCTTATAATATTTGGACATTGTTAAACAAAATCACTGGATGATTCTACTTTTGTAACATTGTTTTGTAAACAACCCTGAAAATCTTCCTATAAAATTTACATGAAAATGGTCTATTTTTCTTCCTTTATGTGTATATTATTCTCATGTTTCAAATATTTTCGGAAGGGATAACATAAATTATTTTGGGGAAAAACTAGAGGTTGACCAAATATAATATGCTTATAAAAGGACATAACAACTTTGTAAATGCAGGTATAGTAAAATTCACATTTACTTCCTCACCCCCATAGTGTTGAGGGGAGCTTCCAATATAGGTAGATCATTTCAAAATGATTTGGGGATACTTTACTGCCTTCATAGAGAATAGAAACTAGATTTGAGTTTCAACGGATGGTTTTGGAAATAAGAGAGAAGGGATACAATGCCCTATTGACTAAGCTATGTCTTGGGTTGTGATGGAGCCACAGCTGGTTCAGAAAACATGGGTCCTGGATGTGCATTCCTCATGGCTCCACTTCTTCCTAGCTGTGGACCCTGGGGAAGATACTTAAATTCTGCAAGCTGCATCGTCAAATCTAGAATGGTGTAATAATAGTATTTATTGCATAAAAATGAATAAGAATATTTTAAAAGTGTCAATGAGTAAAAACCACTGAGGAATATCTGACACCCTCACCATTAACTTGTTATTGACACCAATTCTGCTGTTACTGTTAAAAAATAAAAATAAAAATTCTATCCCAACCAGTAAGAGTTCAGTTTTAAATGTCTCCTCAGTTAGTTTAGAACCTGGATCAGATCACACATCAGTATCCTCTTTCTCTGTGATTCTAGAAGATATTTGAAAACATTAAAACCAGTAAGACCTGTTCCTAGGTCATTTTTCCTTTCTTAAGTTTTATTAACAATGCCAATTCAGAGCAATTTCAAAGTAATGTAAGCACGTTAGGGGCATGCGTTGTCAGTCCAGATCTATGGTGATATGTACAACTTGATCATCACCGTGTTGAAACAACTTGGCAAATATCACTTAGGCCCTTCATGCCTGGTAGGCAGAATAACTACCTCAATTTTTCAAGGTGATGAAGCTGATTAAGTAAGAACACTGTGATTCTTCATTCATTTATCTTCACTTAATCAGATGGAAAGGTCTTTTCCACTGACAAAGGAATTTAAGTGTTGTAATTTAATCCTTCTATTCATTTTCTTTCCCCTCCACCCCCAGTACAGCCAGGACCCCTTCTAAGAGAGCCAGGCTGTTAATAGAGCACTAATTCAAAGCCCCTCATTTCGAGTTGTGAGGTTCCCCTCCTCTCTTTTTAATTGAAAACATTTAACAGACCTTCTAGGAAATAAATGCTAGAACACTAACCTCTGAATGTCATTTAATCACTTCTTTCAATCAATTCACATGTTTATTTATGAGAATTGCTCTACCTGTTAAGTGTTGAATTAAAAGGACTGGAGGGGAGGAAGACACCATTAGGAAAAAACCCAGAAAGTAGTGTTACCTGAAACATTTATGAACATCTATTGCAAACACTCTTAAAGCCTGGTAAATTGCATTTTAATTATTTTTGTAAATGTACTGAAATTAAAGAGCATTTAAAAAAAAAAAGAGCATTTGGAAAGCAGTCATCTAGAGTTAAGGAGGTATAAATGAATCACGGGGTTACATTGAATATTCAGAAATTCAGGGATCCTTAATGGAGCAATAATAATTGTCAAACAACATTAGAACTTCTTGGCACATATTCAGGGCTACTTGGAGCATATTTTCACACTGAGGAAATGTTTACTCTACCCAAGCAGCCTGTTTCCCCCAGTAGAAACACAATGAAAATTCAAACACAATAAATCATTCCCAAGGTACTGGGATTCAAATGCCACAAGTGCTCTGATTCACTTTGCTTCAAGGGTGGAATTTATAAATTGAAGAACTTTTAAATTTGTTAGAACATAGCACTCTGGAAATGAGAAAGCAGAGCCAATTGGATTCTGGGATCTTGTTTGTCACTCCGTATTACCCTTGGCAGTGAGTCACTGGCATAACCAACGGGGCAGAGTCATTTCACCTCTACAGCCAGCAGGAGGGCCTCAGAGAGAATCAGACTCAGAAGGATCTCAGAGGGACCCTCAAAACTGCCACCCTCTTTTAAAAATGCGAAAATGAATTTGAGAGTTGAAGTTAATTAATTCTGGCTTCCCAGTAGTTCAAACAAACGAAGAAGAAAACACAGATTTCCTGATTCCCAGTAGCTTCTCTTCCTCTTCACCATTCAAAAAATTATGAAGATCATTGTGCATGTGTACACTTTTTTTCCACCACTAATTTATGAACCACATATATTGGCTTAATTTATGTTGCGCTTTCTACTTTTCTTATACTATTGAATCCTATAAACATTTTGCCTGTTTGAAGAATATTGTCACAAGATTTTTTATTTTTTGCTTTTATTTTCCTCATCTCTTCAATAAGCTGTTGAAGTAAATAAAGAGCTAGTGCCACTGATGTATTGTTATTCAGTTAGGACTTTCTTTTTTGGAAATTCTGAGCTGTGTATAACTTCTAAGATGTTAAAGCATTTATAGAACAGTCTGTGCTCTACTTAACAAATCACTCCTTTCTCGTGTACTGTGGTTACTACCGTCAAACTTTCGAATCATGTTTATGGAAATTCAGGATGCTACAAAGTTACAGCCCCATAAATGAAGTTGTAGAATGATAGAACTTCCAGATAAGAAATGTTGCTTGTACTATACATCCTTCACTGCACCTAAGATTTTCATGAAGGAAAAACTATTTAAAAGCCAAGTCTGTAGATTGTCTTTTCATCCCTTTCACTTGGGCTTTTTTGCAGAGCAGTAGTTTTTAATTTCAATGGGTTCAAATTTATCAGGTTTGATGGAACATGCTTTTGGTGTCAAGTCAGAGAACTTTTTGCCTAGCACTAGATCCTGAAGATGTTCTCCTATGTTTTTTTTTTTCCTTTTGTGATGACGGATGGTTTTATGTTTATAAATTTATTTTTGTTTAAAGTGTGAGGTTTAGGTCAAGCTTCATGTGCCAGTTGTTGTTTTTAAACTATATATAAGAATGCTATTGATTTTAATATTTTGGTTTGTATCCATAATATTTTTATTACTATTAGACCTAAGAGTTTGTGTGTAAAGTCTTTTGGATTTTCAATATACATACCACATCATAAGAAAAAAAAAAAACAACGTAGTTTTCCCCCAACCTCTTAATTCTTCTACCTCTTTTGTTTTCCTATTGTATTTGCTAGAAGTTTCAGCAGAATACTGAATAGAAGCAGAAATGGCAGATGTCTGTTTAGGTCCTGACTTTAAGAATTTTTCTCAAGTTTTATTATTAATCATCATAAGGTAGGTCTTTATGGATAAGGTAAAGCCATTCTCTTCTACAGGTTTATCAGAAATCTGTTTTGAGCATTTACTGGGTTTTATCAAATATTATGTCTGTACATATTAAAAAGATATGGTTCTATTCCTTTAATCTGTTCAGAGATTTTCTATGATGATGCATTTTTGCTGCTCAAGAACAAATCTCACTTGCTATTGTTTTATTTTCTATTTCTGTGCTGAATTATAATTTTTAGGATACTGTTAAAGCCTGTTTAATAAAGTTCTGAGTGGCAAACTCTTAAATATCATATATTTGAAAGTATCTTTTTTGGCCTAATTTCATAAAAGTGTTTAGCTGGGTATATAATTTTATCCAACTTATTTTTCTTTCCCTAAGCCCACTGAAGATATTGATCCTTTATTTTCTGTTATGTAATGCTACTGGTGAAAGATCTGCAGTCACAGTAAGTCTGCTGCCATTAAAATGAAGGTGATCTGTTCCTTCTTTCTGGCAGCTATTAAGATTCTATTTATGGGGCTTCCCTGGTGGCGCAGTGGTTGAGAGTCCGCCTGCTGATGCAGGGGACGCGGGTTCATGCCTCGGTCCGGGAAGATCCCACATGCCGCGGAGCGGCTGGGCCCGTGAGCCATGGCCGCTGAGCCTGCGCGTCCGGAGCCTGTGCTCTGCAATGGGAGAGGCCACAACAGTGAGAGGCCCGTGTACCACAAAAAAAAAAAAAAAAAAAAAAAAAAAAAAGATTCTATTTACAAAATTTCGGATTGGTCTTTTTCTACATTCACCTGTCCATTTTGTTTTTGTAGTTGTTTGTTTAATATTTTCTTATTCTTATATTTTAAATAAAAATTTATTTTCATTTTGAGCATACTAGGCATCCTTAATTTTAAGTCTTTGTTAGATTGTTTCACATAATTAAATTCATTGGAAATCCATATTCAAAATATTGATTTTGTTGGTACCATTCTTTGAATATGTATTCATTTTTATGAAATTTGCAGGTTTGATTTTTAAGTGAGGCATTTTGTTTATTTCCTCTCTCTGTTCCTCTTTTCTTGACCCTTCCTCCTTAACAGGTGTATCACTACATTCACCCAGCCCTCTGGAACCCAGCTAACTGGTCTGGGGACCAAGCTGTCACTCTCTTCCCAACCTCCCTAACTTCATGCTTGCCAAGAAAGCTCCCCAATTGGAATGTTTTAATTCCCTTTGACTCCACAGGAGGTGAACCACGATCTGCTACTGCCAGCTTCCAGGCCAGGTATTCAGGCAGCTCCTCAGTCACCACTTTGTGCCTTTCTAATCCATGGAGGTTTTCTGTCTTGTTTTGTTTTGGTCTGTTTGTTTTTACAATCCAACTATGTCTTTGTTTTCTCTTTTCAGATTTTATCAAACTTTGCTACACATTAGATCTGAGAGAGTGTATCAAAACATACTCGTCATCTTGTCCTTAATACTCCCATTCTGTCTTTAGCCTACTCTAAGCAGGCTTTCATCTTCCTAGGAAACTTCCTGGCTGAGTCACCAGTAAAACACCCATCCCACCAAACCCAACGGCCAGTTTTCACCTTAGCAGTGGCTGACACAAGTGATCATTTTCTTCTTTCTGATGTATTTTCCTTTCTTGTTTTTTAGAACAGTCTACCCTTATTTCTCTCTTAGTGAATGACATGGATGAAATGTCCTTGGCTGGCTCACCTTTCTCTTGAATTTTCATTATTGGAGTGTCTCAGTGCTCCTCAGATATTTTTCCTCTTTCTCTGTAATTACATCCTATGTGATCTCATGTGGTGCCACGGATATAATATATATACATATTATATAATATACAAACACAATATACATTATAATGTATAACATATACATTATAATATAATATAGAATTCAAAATATAAGTTATATAATATATTGTGTGTACATACACATACACACATATATATAAAATATAGTCTATTACTATTACTTCCCTATTTTTTCTCCTCTTACCTCTAGAGTCATCCATACACTGTTTCTGCATATCCACTTTAATATCTAACAGTCATCCCACACAAAACTATTAGAACTAATAAATGAATTCAGCAAGGTAGCAGGATACAAGATCAATATACAGAAACCTGTGGCATTTCTTTACACTAACAATGAAATATCAGAAAGAGAAAGTAAAAAGTAATCCTGTTTAAAATCACATTAAAAAAATACCTAAGAATCAACCTAATCAAGGAGGTAAAAGACCTATATGCTAAGAACTATGAAACATTGATAAAGGAAACTAAAGATGATACAAAGAAATGGAAAGATACTACATGCTCTTGGATTGGAAGAATTAATATGGTTAAAATGGCCATAATATGCAAAGCAATCTACAGACTGAATGTGATGCCTATCAAATTACCCATGACATTTATTTCTCCAGCTAGAAGAAATAATCATAAAATTTATATAAACCACAAAAGATCCAGAATTGCCAAAGTGATTCTGAGGAAAAAGAACAAAGCTGGAGGCATAAACCTTCCAGATTGCAGAGAACACTACAAAGCTACAATAATCAAAACAGTGTGGTACTGGCACAAAAACAGACATGCGGATCAATGCAATAGAATAGAGAACCCAGAAATAAACCCATACACCTATGGTTAGTTAATCTTCGACAAAGAAGTCAAGACTACACGATGGAGAAGAGACAGTCTCTTCAACAAGAGGTGTTGGGAAACCTCAACAGCCTCATGTAAATTGATGAAGTTGGAATACTCCCTCACACTATACATAAAAATAAATTCAAAATGGCTTAAGGACTTGAATATAAGACACAACACCATAAAACTCCTAGAAGAGAACATAGGCAAAACTTTCTCAAACATAAATTGTAGTAAGATTTTCTGAGATCAGTCTCCCAAGGAAAAAGAAATAGAAGCAAAAATAAGCAAATGGGACCTAATCAAACTTAGAAGCTTTGCACAGTAAAGGAAACCATCAACAAAATGAAAACAAAACCTACAGAATGGGAAAAAATATTTGCAAATGATGTGACTGACAAAGGCTTAACTTCCAAAATATACAGACAGCTCATACAGCTCAATAACTAAAAAACAAACAACCCAATCAAAAAATGGGCAGAAGACTTAAATAGACATTTCTCCAAGGAAGACACAGAGATGGCCAACAGGCACATGAAAAGATATCCCACACTAATAATTATTAGAGAAATACAAATCAAAGCTACAGTGATGTATCACCTCACACCAATCAGAATGGCCATCATCAAATAGTCTACAAATTTGCTGGAGAGGGTGTGGAGAAAATGGAAACTTCCTACACTCTTGGTGGGAATGTAAATTGGTACAGTCACTATGGAAAACAGTATGGAGATTCCTTAAAAAACTAAAAATAGAGTTACCATATGATCCAGCAATCCCACTCCTGGGTATATATCCAGAAAAAACAAAAGCACTGATTTGAAAAGATACATGCACCCCAATGTTCATAGCAGCACCATTTACAATAGCCAAGCAATGGAAGCAATATAAGTGTCCATCAAGAGATGAACTGATAAAGAAGATGTGGCATGTATGTATGTATATATGTGTGTATGTATGTATCTATCTATCTATCTAAATGGGATATTACTCAGCCATAAGAAAGAATGAAATATTGCCATTTGCAACAACATAGATGGACCTAGAGATTACCATACTAAGTGAAGTAAGTCAGGCAGAAAAAGACAAATATTACAGATCACTTATATATGGAATCTAAAATAATAATACAAATCAACTTATTTACAAAACAGAAACAGACTCACAGACATAGAACACACACTTATGGTTACCAAAGTGAAAGGGGTGGGGAAGGATAAATTAGGAGTATGGGACTAACAGACACACACTACTATATATAAAATAAACAACAAGGATTTATTGGAAAGCACAGGGAACTATATTCAATATCTTGTAATAACCTATAATGGAAAAGAGTCTGAAGCTGTACACCTGAAACTAACACAATATCATAAATCAACTCTAGTTAAATAAAAAAAAAATCTAACAGTCATTTAAATCTAATTTGGTCAAAACATAAATTTTGACCTAACATTCTAGTCCACACCATTATCTTCTGTTGTCTAGGTCCCTACAATAGCATCCTAACTGGCCTCCCTTATTCCACCATTGTCCCCTACACTTTATCTCTTATCTAGCAGTGAAAGAAATCAGATTATACCATACTCCTGTTCAAAACTATCCGATAGCTTTCCATCACACTTAAAATAAATCCACCCTTACCATGGCTATAGAAGCCTTAACAGATCTCACAACTAACATCAGACACTATTGTTTCCTTTACTCAATTCATTCCAGCAGCCTTTGCATTCTTATTATCCTTTGAAATATTACTATGGATTCGGAATGCTCTTTTCACAAATCTTTGCCAAGTTCATTTCTTCACATCATCCAGTTACTGTTTAATTTTTACCCCTTTAAAAAGACCTTCTATAACCACCCAGGAGTTAAAATAATCTCCTGTCACTCTTGATGTCCTTAATTTTTTCTTTTTTTTCAGCTTCTTTGAAATTCTTTTTTTTCCAGCTTTATTGAAGTATAACTGACAAATAAAATTATAAGACATTTTACGTATACATCATGATGATTTGATAACATATATATTGTAAAAGGATTCCTTCCATCTAGTTAAACTAGGTAATATATATATATATGTGAGAGATATATAAATATATATTTACTTATATATATGTGTATGTGTATGTTAATGTTTAAGTTCTACTCTGTCTTGGAAAATTTCAATTATACAATAGTGTTATCAACTATATCCATCATGTTATATATCACGTTATACATTAGATTTTCAGACCTTATTCATTTTGCTATTCTTTATAAAGCCTCAATTATTATCTGATATTTTAACATCTATTTTTGACTTGTTACTTATATTTCTTACCCACTAGAATGCAAGTTTCCTGAGGGCAGGCAGTTGACTTCTCTTATTCACCACTGTTTCCCCAGCATCTAGAATAGCACCTAGTACCCAAATGGCATTCAATAAATATTTGTGGAATTAATAAATTACAGCATTCCACCAATGATCAGGAAACTAATTAGGTCAGCTAACACAGCTCCTATACCAAGAAAATGGTATACAGTATATTTTTACATCTAGTAACCAGAAGCATAGAAGAATAAACATTTTCCAACTTTTTTCATTAAATCTCCTTTACTTGTACTCTAAAGTAAGAACATGACAAACAATAATATAGGAAATGTTCGTTTTGAAGGCATTTCACACAATAGTACATGAGTCACCCTTTGATTCCTTTTGACCTGTCCCTTTTGGATTTCCAGCGTCTCTATTCTCAGTGGCAGGATGTGTGCAAAAGTGTTTACACCCCTACATTTAAATTCCTTCTAAATAAATGCTCTTGGCCTCTTTTAGAGTTATGCCTAGTAAAGCCTAAAAGTTAAGGGTATATTAATCCTCTGAATTATTTGTTGTGATATAAATATTCCATTGTAGACTCTTCTGACATGTCTTAATATAATCTAAATTAAAAACTACTTGGGATGTTAAAAGCGAGAGACAAATAAATACCCTAATTCTTGATAACTGAGAAGGCATTAGAAACATGAGCTCTTATATCCAGTAGACAATCTATAAAAGCTAGCTTTTCTTCCATACTGTTCAAAATTGTAATCAGGGTATGAAGGATTCTCTTTTAGCTGAAAGCTCCCTAGGGCCAAATTCACTGTGTATAAAGAGGGTTCCTGTTTAGAATGCCAAACCTATAAATATATCCACAAGGTACTATAGGTGTTATGTGAAAGCTGCTCAGTAATATAGAACATTGTGTGTCAAAATCTGAGGAAAGAATACGGTAGGTCTCTGGCAGCCAGTTACCATTTATGCAGTTTACCATTTATCCTTCTGAAAACTGTAGCATGACTAATAAAGTTGGGGGAAATAATCCCTGTAAATTACAAATACTGAGATTGTAATAAAAAGAGAGGAGAATCCTCAAATTTCATGCAAGCAGGGACAAATCCAACGCTACTGGGTTAAATAGTGTCCCTGAAAAATTCACGCTTACCCAGAACCCATGAATGGGACCTTATTTGGAAATAAGGTCTTTGTAGATGTAATCAAGTTAAGATGAGGGCATACCAGATTAGAGTAGGCCCTAGTATAATGACTGATATTCAAATAAGAAAAGGAACGTTTAGATACAGACCTTAGAGAGGGAAAACAGCCATGTGGAGACAGAGGCAGAGATTAAATTATGCAGCCACAAGCCAAGGAATGCCAAGGATTGCTGGCAGCCAGCAGAGGCTAGAAGTGGCAAGGAAGGGTCCTGCTCTAGGTTCATGGAGGGAGCATGGCCATGCCAACAGCTTGGTTTTGAACTTCTGGTCTCCAAATCTGTGAGATAATAAATTTCCATTTTCTAAGCTATCCACTTTGTGGTAATTTGTAATAGCAGCCCTAGGAAACTAATACAGCAGCTAAGACAAACCAAACCTCCATGACAACAGACAAGTTCAGATGAGGAGTGTGTGGGGGGGGAATCTAGTAGTGGCAGTTCTCAGAAATGAACAGTTAATATTTAGTTTCAGGAAGAGGTGAACTTCCAGAAGTGGGAACCCCTTGAAAAGTACTGAGATCAAATAGAAAGCTATGATTATAGGTCATCACAGAAAGAAATCACAGGAAATGGCTAAGGGATACCAAAAGCAACAGAATTCAAAAATTTCCTCTTGCTACGTCACAAAAGACCACATATTGTTCAGTCCTATTTATATGAAACATCCAGAATAGCAAATTTATAGAGACAAGAGAATAGATTAGTCGTACATGTGAGGGGAAACGGGAGTGGCTGCTAATGGGTACGAGGTTTCTTTGGGGGATAATGAAGTGTCCTAAAAGCAGACTTTGGTAATGGTTACAGAACTCTGTTAATATATTTTTTAAAAAGCAACGGAAATGTCCACTTTAAACTGGTGAACATCACGGTATGTAAATTACATCTCAATAAAGCTGTTAAAATAATAGAGTGAATAATACAATGATGAAATTTAAAATTTGATATTGGAAAAGCAAACCATATTATGGAGAAAAGAGACTCAAAACATCAAGATATATACTAATAAAATTATTAGACATTAAAAACAAGAAATAATTCTTTGAGCACCCAACCAGAAAAAATAACTGATTTACAATGAATCAAATGTCAGGGTGGCATCAGGTTCCTTTTTTTTTTTAACATCTTTATTGGAGTATAATTGCTTTACAGTGTTGTGTTAGTTTCTGCTGTATAACTAAGTGAATCCGCTATATGCATACGTATATCACCGAATCCCCTCCCTCTTGCATCTCCCTCCCACCCTCCTTATCCCACCCCTTTAGGTGGTCACCAAGCACTGAGCTGATCTCCCTGTGCCATGCAGCTGCTTCCAACTACCTAGCTATTTTACATTTGGTAGTGTATATATGTCAGTGCTACTCTCTTATGTCGTCCCAGCTTACCCTTCCCCCTCCCCTTGTCCTCAAGTCCATTCTCTACATCTGCGTCTTTATTCCTGTCCTGCCCCTATGTTCATCAGAACCAATTGTTTTCTTGGATTCCATATATATGTGTTAGCATACAGTATTTGTTTTTCTCTTTCTGACTTACTTCACTCTGTATGACAGACTCTAGGTCCATCCACCTCACTACAAACAACTCAATTTCATTACTTTTTATGGCCAAGTAATATTCCCTTGTATATATGTGCCACATCTTCTTTATCCATTCATCTGTCGATGGATACTTAGGTTGCTTCCATGTCCTGGCTATTGTAAATAGTGCTGCAATGAACACTGTGGTACATGACTCTATTTGAATTATGGTTTTTTTAGTTTTCTAAGGAACCTCCATACTGCTCTCCATAGTGGCTGTATCAATTTACATTCCCACCAACAGTGCAAGAGGGTTCCCTTTTCTCCACACCCTCTCCAGCATTTATTGTTTGTAGATTTTTTGATGATGGCCACTCTAACGGGTGTGAGATGATACCTCACTGTAGTTTTGATTTGCATTTCTCTAATGATTAGTGATGTTGAGCATCTTTTCATGTGTTTGTTGGCAATCTGTATACCGTCTTTGGAGAAATGTCTGTTTAGGTCTTCAGCCCATTTTTGGATTGGATTGTTTTTTTTATATTGAGCAGCATGAGCTGCGTGTATATTTTGGAGATTAATCCTTTGTCAGCTGCTTTGTTTGCAAATATTTTCTCTCATTCGGAGGGTTGTCTTTTCATCTTGTTTATGGTTTCCTTTGCTGTGCAAAAGCTTTTAAGTTTCATTAGGTCCCATTTGTTTAGTTTTGTTTTTATTTCCACTTCTCTAGGAGGTGGGTCAAAAAGGATCTTGCTGTGATTTATGTCATAGAGTGTTCTGCCTGTGCTTTCCTCTAAGAGTTTTATAGTGTCTGGCCTTACATTTAGGGTTTAATCCATTCTGAGTTTATTTTTGTGTATGGTGTTAGAGAGTGTTCTAATTTCATTCTTTTACATGTAGCAGTCCATTTTCCCAGGACCACTTATTGAAGAGGCTGTCTTTTCTCCATTGTACATTCTTGCCTCCTTTATCAAAGATAAGGTGACCACAGGTATATGGGTTTATCTCTGGGCTTTCTATCCTGTTCCATTGATCTATATTTCTGTTCTTGTGCTATTACCATAAACTGTCTTGATTACTGTAGCTTTGTGGTATAGCCTGAAGTCCAGGAGCCTGATTCTTCCAGCTCCGTTTTTCTTTCTCAAGATTGTTTTGGCTATTCAGGGTCTTTTGTGTTTCCATGCAAATTGTGCAATTTTTTTGTTCTAGTTCTGTGGAAAATGCCATTGGTAGTTTGGTAGGCATTGCACTGAATCTGTAGATTACTTTGGGTAGTATAGTCAATTTCACAATGTTGATTCTTCCAATTCAAAAACATAATAAATCTCTCCATCTCAGGTTTCTTAATAGCAACATCCGTGAAAGAGAAAAGCAGCATCTACAAGGTATTCAAAGTAGTGTCCATCTTCCCTTTACCAAATGTTAGAATATTTATTAGCCTTTCTGAATCCACTTCTATCAAAACTGATGTTCTAGATAAATCTCAATGAATTCTAGGGCCTTCCTATAATATTAAGGTAATAGAGTCAGAGGATACCTGTGTTTCTAAGAGCAGACCCAATGGCCAAATGGCCTCCTACCACTGTGGACAGATATTCCCTGGATTCTTCATTTGCTGAATGCCACATCTGATAGTATCTGGGGTGTCCTGCCCAACCTTTCCAATTAAGCTTACTATTTATTTTACGATATAATACCTCTGAGCTTGTTATTATATTTTCTAAATGAATTACTTATTTCTTTAAAAAACTATAGCAACTTTCCTAAAAATTAAAATTAATGTTTGTCTCCTGGGAGCAATCAAAATATATGTCCACTACAATACAGTTTGAAGAACAAACCACGCTCTTTTTTTTTTTTTTTTGCGGTACACGGGCCTCTCCCGTTGTGGAGCACAGGCTCCAGACGCGCAGGCTCAGCCGCCGTGGCTCACGGGCCCAGCCACTCCACGGCATGTGGGATCTTCCCGGACCGAGGCACGAACCCGTGTCCCCTGCATCAGCAGGAGGACTCTCAACCACTGCGCCACCAGGGAAGCCCAAACCACCTTCTTTTTATCATGTTAAATTTTATATTATTATATTAAGATCATGTACTATTGAAAAACCAACTCAATCACTCTGTAAAATCAATTAGAAATAATTTTCTAGAAGCATAATAAGAGTCTATGCTTTTTGTCACAGAAGTATCAATAGAATCATGTTATACATTCCAGATGTCAAGGGACCTTAGATTATGTAATCTAAACTCATTGTACAGGTGAGCAAATTTGGCCCTTGGAGAATTGATGACAATTAAATCACTGTAGGCTGGAACCAGACTCTAGGACTTTGATAGTTTGCCTAATTAATACTCCTTACACTTTACCATAACCTCCTCTCTTCTTCTGTTTAGATCTGTACTTGTAAACATTCCATTATTGTATTCATTGCACAGATATGTATTCACTGTCCACTCTGTGCTAGCTCGTCTTTGAAATTCAGGAAATGCAGAGATAAAGAAGACAGACAAGGTACATGTCCTCAGGGAGCCATTATTTCTTGATCACACATGTCTTCTGCAAAGATTCATTGAAATAACCTCCCACTCCTCTTTGCTTTACCATTTTCTTCCCAAGATCCACTTTCTTCAGAGATGCAGGGCATTCCTATTCTAAGTGACACTGAGCTATAAGCCTGAGGCAGATTCTCCAGGAAGCCTTCTCTGCTCCCCTCACTGCCCCAAGCTACATGCCCTTGCTTTGTGCTCCCTTAGCACTGTGTGCTTATCTCTGTCAGAACATCACTACTTGAAGGTATTTATCTACTTACTTGTCATTCCTTCCTCTTAAACTGTGACCTCCTAGAGGGCAGGGACTTGTGTCCTGTTTGTTCCAGTATCTCTAGTATCTGCATAGTACCTGGAACAGAATGAATGCTCACTAAATATTTGTTGTTGACTAAATTGAGAATGTCTGCATAAACATAAGGTCTTATATGAACCATTTACATCTCACTGTAAATGAGTTTAAAGAAATTAATTCTTCCTGCTAGGGTTACTTGTACCTTAATAGCTCCAAACTAGTCATTAGTAAATAATGTAAAAAAAATACCCAACATACTTCTAGGACTACAGTTGACCCTTGAACAACACAAGTTTGAACTGTAGTGAGTTCACTTACATGGGATTTTTTGCAATAGTAAGCACTACAGTTACTACTCTGTAGGTGGTTGTTTGAATCCATGGATGCTGGGCCACAAATAGGGAGGAACTGCAAATAGGGAGGAACCATGGATACAGATGAACCACCTATTCATAGAAGGCTGATTATACTAGGATTTTCTACTGCTCAAAGCGTGGGTGCCCATAAAATCCATGTTGTTCAAGGGTCAACTGCACTTCCTTCTCCACACTGATGTCATGTATTCTCCACACCATCTCTCTGCAATGGACAGCTCATATCTATACAACCCTCTCCAATGTTCAACCTAGGATAAAATGCTGATGCTGGGATTTTAACACACCAGAGATAGGCTCTGTTGGACCTCTGATAAAATTACTTTGGTTTTCTGTTAAATGCCACATTGATTTAATAATTGCCACATAATGACTTGCAAAGGAATCCATGATTTAGAACTTGGATGCTTGTCAGAAGCTATCTTTCAGAGTTGAGCTCTTGTCTGTGACTGAGGGATGAAGGTCTATGGGTCTACTTTCAGAAACAGAAAACAATAACAACAAAACCCTCAATACCGAAATAAAAATCCACACATTCCAGTTTAGTCATCACACAGGCCAATTTATAATTCTTTCTCAGCTGGAATCTGATATGGTAGAGTCGATAGATTCAATCAGATCTAAACTTTTATCTTTTCACTGGGGCATGCTCTCTAATTGAAAACTGCTTACACTTTATGTTGGGAATGGGAAAACACTCCAGGATGTCTCTGCATTAAAGAAAGCTACAGGGGTTGTACTACATAATTGTCTTTGAATTGTATTACAAACAACTCCACAGGAGACACTAAAATCGGTCTACTATCTACTAAATACTAAGAAAAAGAATGTCAACACTCCATCTATTATTTGAGGTAATGATATTATTTGGTCTTGCCGCGAAAAAATCATTATTTTCTCAACAAATCAATGCCTTATTTAAAATACAACACACTTCCTTCATTTTTCTCAATCATTAAGGATTAGGTGTTGTTCCAATCATTGGCAGGAATAGTCCCCTGGTGTTCTTTCTGAGGTTAGCCTGAGTATCATTCACAGTAATTCTAAATCAGGGGAATAGTTTTTGAAAGTTAACCTTGTTTCCTCCTTTCCTTCAGGAACTGCAGGTTGAACCCACTGGGCTCCCATCTGGTCACTAAGGAGATGTTTAAAGCCACTTTAAACGTTGTAATGACCATTCTCCTTTCAATATTACAAGTGGAATTGTGGGAAAGAGTATATATACAAGGTATAATTAATGCAAGCCGATTTTGATTATTAACAAACGTTTATTTTTTAATTTAATTTTTACTTTATATTGGAATATAGTTGATTTACAATGTTGTGTTAGTTTCAGGTGTACAGAAAAGTGATTCAGTTATACATGTACATTTATCTATTCTTTGTCAGATTCTTTTCCCGTATAGGTTATTACAAAATATTGGGTAGAGTTCCCTGTGCTACTGTAGATCCTTGTTGATTACCTATTTTATATATAGTAGTGTGTATATGTTAATCCCAAACTCCTAACTCAACATTGTTAATCAACTATACTCCAATATAAAATAAAAATTAAATTTAAAAAAATTGTTTATCTAGAATGGAATTTAGCATTAGAAAGACTAGGATTAAATCCCTATGCTTCCACATATTAGTTGTACTACTTAAGGCTCAGTTTACACATAAGCAATTTTGCATTTTAAATATGATACATGCCAAGAGTCTAAGACAGTGTTTTTTCACACATACCTTAGTCCTTAATTCATTCTTCATTACCAACAATGTACAATGTCATAGTGAACAATTAAGGTAGCCATCTCTAATTCAAAATGGCAGGCTTTTGAGGCTTCAAAATCCAACCTACACTATTCCTTCAGGCAACTATTAAGATAAATTGCAAAAAATTTTATTTGCCACCTCTGTTCTAGCTATAAAAGAGTTTGAAACACATGTCTGTCATAAAAATCTTGAATCTGGTTGGTTAGAGAAATAACATAACTATAAAATAATGAATAGTGTAACACTGAGTACCAGTTTCTTTCTGGGCTGATAAGCCTATAAATATAAATCCAAAGGAGTAGTTTATATGATGAAGTGAAAGAGCATGACAGAGTGGAAAGGGCTCTAAATTTAAAAAAACATTATTTTCAAAAAAATCCAACCTCAAAATGGTTGTTCAATCTTGACTCCATTTGTTAACCTTTCTGGGCATCTTCCTCTTTAAAATAAGGGGATTAAACCTGACATGGTATTTTCCACCTCTAACACTCTGTGATTAGGGCTAGAGGAATCAGTAGAAAATGATCCTGGAGATTTGGGGAGTAAAAGAGGGTTCACAAAGCCTTTGAAATGACCATTAAAAGATGAGCTGAGTTCAGGCTGGTAAAAGCGGGTAAAGATGATATCCCAGATGAGAAAATATTGTGAGCAATGGCTCTTGATCAGACAATTCTAGACAAGTTTAAAGCACGATAATGGTGATGAGGATAATGCAAAATATTTTAGATTATAGCAGTACATCACCATGTACCATCTGCCATTCCATTTTGAGCAAATCACCCCTCAGGCAATAACTGCACTTGCTAGATTTTACACAAAATGTACAATACAGTTTTGCTCAAATAAAAACCATCTAAAACTGGGATGCCTTTGCCCCCACAACAACAACAAAAGAATGTGATGTCTTCATTAATATGTTGATTTCCTCATTTCCTACCAGAGTAAACATAAAGGCCCTATGCATAGGCTGACCCAATTAACACTATACCATTGTTTCCTTTGAACTTTAGAGAGCATCTTCCCCAAAACTACTGTGTGAAAAAAATGAAACCTGTAGTGATTTGAGATTTCATGGGGAAATAGGATTGAAAGAACAGACCTATGGAAGGGATGTTTTTAATCACTAAATAAAAATCAGTAACATATTACCTAAAGAGATCAATGACATATTTTAAATCATTAATATTGAAATTTTGACTACTGATTTTCCTCTGTCATCTTCTAATCATGATAAACTTCTCAGGATTTCCGTTCTCCAAAATTTCAATTTTTACACATATGTCTATTTTATTGCATATTAAGTGCATATTAAAAAGCACCTTTTTTTTTTTTTTGCACCTGGTCCTTTTTCCTAATGTCTCATACCATGCTTCATAATTCTCATATGCTAAGTCCTGCCATATTCTCAGAGATTCAGTGACGAGGCTTGCCAGATTTAGCAAATAAAAACACAGAATGTCAAATTAAATTTCAGATAAACAATAAAAGTATATTTAGATAAGTATGCCCCATATAATTTTTACATATAATATAAGTATGCCCCCTAAATATTATATGGGGCATACTTATCTAAAAATACTTTTATTGTAAAGTAATTTTATTTATTGTAAAATAAAATTATTTTATTATACCTACATACTGTTTATCTGAAATGGATATAACTCAACATCATATATTTGACCTGGCAACACTAACAGTGACTGAAATGACTGAGAAAAAAATCATTTCTGAGCAAATATTTCTTAAGCCTTCTCCACAAAATCCAAAATAATATATTATTAGCTCCTCACACAGTAATGCATCGTCAAAGTGGATACCCACTGCCTCTTTTACATAACCTTTGCCCCTTCCATCACACACAATCCTAGAAGTTCGAAAGCAGTGGTTGTATTTGCTACACTGTCCTTTGTTTGCCAGAGTTTTAAGACTACACTGCTCCATTATGCTTTATCTACTTTTTCCCCTTTGCTAAACACCACAAATACAAAAGATAAAATCAGAAATATTTATATAAAACTATCATCAGCTAATTATCATTAGGATATATATTTAATTTCCAAATGCTATTCACTTTATTTACACTAATGTTTCTGAATAAACAACTATGATTTTGCCATACACTAAGGGCCAGCTCTTGAAATTTACAGAGTGGTATTAAGGAAACTTAGTTTAAGTCTTCAAGGGTGAAAAAAACAGCTTTTGTGTGTGAAAATCCTGCAGCATTTCCAATACAAAACTTTAAGAAGCACTGACTTATTCATTTTTATTTGGAAAATATTATGGGCTAACAGCTGAACAAATAAAATAGCATGTTAAAATTGTAGTTATTGGTATCTAAAGGCATGAAAATGGTTTTTAAACTGTTATGAGAGCTTTCTTATTTTACAAACTGGTAATGTTCCAATAAGAGTCATTCAGATTTACAAAAATGAGGCAAGCATAAGTGGCAAGATACTGAACCTAGAGCAGAAACTCTCATTCTCATTTCTAATAAAAGCAGAAGTCAGACGATTTTTAACAGACGTTTTCTACCTCTGTTTTCTCATCTGAAAAGTAAGGACAATATCTTTTCAGAGAGCTTGGGCTGAGGAAAAGAAAGTGGAATAGACTTTCCCTATTGAATCTCTTTCTCTCTTTGTCCAAATTTCACCCATGGCAGAAGATTTTACATTACCAATTTTCCAGAAGTGAGGTTGGAGGAATGAATGCAGGCTGAGTGGAAAGGTGAGGGAAATCAGGGAAAGGAAAAATAGGAAGAGAGGTTTGAGCTCAGCAAACCAGAATCAGATCCTGCTTTAGTTATTTTCTCATATGCAGCTAAAGGAGATCATGAGACTTAAAAGTGCCAAAACAATCTTTTCGTTGCTGATTTTTTTTTTTTTTCCCTCAAGAGTTCTCAGATTTTTCTTCCTGAATGCATTTTTCCCCAGGAAAAAGGAGGCCTTACCCACTTCCGTTTGTTACATTAGGAAACAAAACAAAGTCTTTGAACCTGCATTGGGATTGAGGATACATCTTCAAGTTAACATTCCTTACACATTTATTGTATATTTATTCAACGTTTGGTGGAGACGTGAAACTAACAAGAAAGAAAAAGCAGGATCTCAAATTACAATCAAAGTTTGATTCCCCCTCCAAACAGTTCAGCTCTGAACTCGGCTCAAGAAAGGAAAGTAAAAAAAAAAAAAAAAAAAAAAAAAGGAACGTTAACCACCAGCCCATGCTGAAAGGCTGACTGTAGAGGATGGGGGATTGGGCATCAGAAAACTCCTCCCAAATATATAGACTCTCTCCCTGAGAGTTCTTATAAATATAATTTCCTTCTCCATCATACATTTCTAATGATGTTTAGTGCCTCTAATGGACTGAAATCCAGTCTGCCCTTTTTTTTTTTTCCCGGTACGCGGGCCTCTCACTGTTGTGGCCTATCCCGTTGCGGAGCACAGGCTCCGGACGCGCAGGCTCAGCGGCCATGGCTCATGGGCCCAGCCGCTCCGCGGCATGTGGGATCTTCCCGGACCGGGGCACGAACTCGCGTCCCCTATATCGGCAGGCGGACTCTCAACCACTGCGCCACCAGGGAAGCCCCAGTCTGTCCTTTATCAGTCTTGGCAAGGCAATACCTTGGACCCTGTTCATGATACTTGTCATCATACAAGGGAGGATTTAGGGCATAAATATGGCATTGGAATCTGATTGAGTTGAGAATCTCAAACTTAGGTTGATGAATTACAACAGGTAATGAATGAGTTACCTGAATTACCTGCCAAGGGCTGAGGTCTGAAAGTGATTGCAGACTGTATATACCCTTTTCTTCACTAGGTTGTACCTTTGAAAAATACTATGTTGATAACAAGGATTGTTATTTTTTTTCTTTAGGAAAAAGAAGACTGTAACACAATGAGAGTTTAGTAAATGGTAGCTAATATTTACTTCAATATTTCCAGTACCTAGAAAAGTACCTGAATTAGGAGATGTTCATGAAGTATTTGATAAATCGGTCAAAGTAAATTAGCTTAAATGTGATGGTAGTTTTTTTCTGTTTGAGGAGTTGTATTATTTCTTTCAAGTTTAAGTATCTATTGGATATTGGAATTCCACGTTAAAGATGAAGTTACATAATAAACACGAAGCTCCTCTGTGACGTGTAACCACTCAACAAATCTAATGTATGACTGTAGTTAAGCTCTTTCAACTTAGTGGAGGGGTGTGAACCAATTGATATAAGTGAAAATATGATTAGCAATTTATTTTCTTACCAAATTAATTAAGAAGACACCTTAGGTGGGTACACAATTCAATATCACCTAGGTTTCATGAAATCTCATTCTGTTCTTTTAGACCAGTGGATACCTAAATACAATTCAGAGATTCAGAGAGGATTTAAAGGATGCATTTTCACTGATTAAAATTTATGTCACAGGAAATATACTACATAAATTGCTACTATTAAGTGACTTACTATTTACTGAATACTCAAAAATAAAGCATACTGTTAATGAGCACCTTCTTTGCACCAGGCATATTTGATAAGAATTCTATTTTCATTCTTACAAAACCACACAAGTAGACATTATTATATGCACATGGCTAACTGAGAAAGATGTGTAGGTGAGTGCTGGGTAAACAGGAGAGCTCAGGCCATCTTGAGAAGGTAGCTTCTACTCAACCTCAGCCAATTTTTGCATTGAGGGACAACATTTCTAGTCTTGCTATTGCTTTTGACCTTTCCAGGAAAGCCAGAAACTGGATTTTTGATTCCTTCCAAATTTTCTAATGTTGTCAACTAATTCTATTGAACAACAACAAAAAATCATTAAGAACATTGAATAGCTGAGGCTAACACAGCTGAAGGCCCCTATCCAGTTCACAGCATTCCAGCTTGTTACTGCTGTACTATTTTGCTTTCCAGAATGCCGTGCTGAATCTATGGCTTCCTTTCCTTGATGATTAGTTTCTTTGCTCTCTATGTACTTCCCTCTGACTTAGGTGAACCCATAGGAAGTTGGTACTTGAAACATTAGCTCTGTAAAGAAAATCTGAGTCTCTGTATTAATTAAATATTGTTACAATAATGCTACAAAACAAACAACTACAAAATATCAGTGTTACACAACAAATAAGCATGTATTTCTTGCTCATGAGTTTGTAGGTCACCTGGGGCACCTCAGTTTCAGGCTGCAGTATTTGAGGCAGCTCTGCTTCATGTTGCCTGTTGGCTGGTTGCCTCTCCTCCACCTGTTTATCATCATCCCCCAAGAACCAGTAGGCTAGCCAGGGCATGCTTGCTTCATGTGATGGCTGAGGCCCAAGAGGAGAAGTGGAAATGAGCAAGGTTTCTTAAAGGCTAGATTTGAGTCTGGTAAATTATTGTTTCTGTCTACATACCACTGGCCAAACAAATCACATAGCTAAGCCCAAAGTCAAGGAGTGGAGACTTCACTATTCCCATGATAGGTCATGACGAGAGTGTGGATGCAGGGAGGGAAAAAGGCTTGGATCCAAGCATTCAACCTACTACACAGTTCCTTACTTTGATACTTGATACTAGAGCTCATTGACCTTATCAAAAACATGTAAGGTCTGCCCTGGAGTGTTTTCTGGACCCTCTGGAATTTTTCTTTCTTCTATTTGACAACTGGACAATGCCTTGTACTATAGCAATTCTCCCTTGATTTTCACATTTCTCACTAACACTCCATAATCTTGCCATTCTTATGTTCTTTCTAAGAAAATTGACTTAATTTCCTGTCTTATTTTTTATACAACACTGCTTACTATTAAAATGTTTGCTTCCCTTAAAAAGCCCTTACATACTGAAAAATCAGCAAACTAAAAAGCCATTAAGTTATTCTACTGAATTTAATATGGAAACTTAGAGCAAAGGAATAGAAATTAACATTGTACAATCACAGAAAAAATATCTGTATACTTAAATCTCGCCTGTATGACAGCATCAATGCAGCTGAATTTAAAGCTTTACTTAGTATTCATGGCACATTATTCTGGTGTTTTGTCAAAAAACTTAAAAAGCTGTTCCATTATTTTATATGGGTTAAGTAAAATTTTTAAAATTGTATACACACACACTATTTAAAAGCATAAATGTAACAGAAAAGGACAGTATATATCTATAATTTTAACAATGACTTTTCTATTTGACCTCAAAACTCCTCTCCAAAGAAATTACCACAGGGAAATGGTTAGATACGAGTTCATGTATTTGCTTTCAAGAATGTTCACTGCATTTTTTCATCACAGTAATCTATACAGAAAAAAATCTGAAATCCAACAATTCAGGAATTTAATGTAAATTTCATCATATTCATATAATGGAATACTAGGTCCCTTTGATAGGCATGCCTTATGAGAATGTTAAGTGGGCAACGGGCATAATCTAACATGCATGAAGATAACATATTTTCAAAATTATATTCAATATGTCTTAGATTTTTGCAGGGGTCATGGATTATACTGATATTCTGACAACAGCTATATATTTCTAGCTCCACCTAGAAAAATGCACTCATGTACACAAACAACAAAATGGCAAGCAATTGGGAGTGGGGCTGGGGGTGTGTGAATTTCCAGCAACCAGTTTTGAGATGATGGGTAAAGCAACCCTGATCTATATTACCATGATTTAAAAAAACAAAAAACATACAAACAAGACCTAATTCTTTACTTATTAAAAAATGTACACACACTTAGAAAATATTCAGGAACTTCAACAGCAAGGTGGGGAAAGGTTTTGCCACAAATACAGAGGAATGCTGAGTAATGCCGAGTCCATAATGCACACATGCATACATGCGCTCACTGAGCTAAGCCAGAGAGCTGCTCTTCCGTTGTCTGCAGGTGTGGAAACAAAGGGGTAAGCCAAGTCCAGAAAAAGAAAGGTCACTGATATCATGATAGCTGGTTGAACTTTCCAAGGAAGATCTAAATTCTAGTGCTGGGCTTTTAATGGTCTTGGGGATAGAAGATGTGCCCTCTGGCCTCAGCTAAGCAAGAGAGCTGGACCTGAGACCCCAGCACAAGGGAGGACTTCCTTGGCCAAGGACTATGATGGTATTTATTTTATTATTTTTGTTCATAATAATAAGATAATATTGATTTTGGGGGCGTCTGGTCACTCAGGAATCAGAAGTTTGGGTGTTCTTGACTAGAGACAAAATTTAGGTAAGGGCGTGGACCCTGTTCTGAGGCTGAAGATACACATTGCCAATACAGATTTTTAACTCTCTGTGTCTAAGTATGGTACAGAGACTCTACAGATATGATATCTAATTTTACATAATTCTTATTTTTTACTAGAAATTCTTTCACTCATTCCTTCCCTCAAATAACTCACAGGCATACAAATATTCACTGGTTACAAAAACAAATACTGTGTTTCCTCAAGGAACTATTTAAAACGTAGTCATAGTTTTCTCCAGGCAATTTTCAATATTTTCCAGTTAAGTTAAAGGCAAAAGTAAGGTCACTGCAGAAACAGAGCTGCTACCGTCCATCTAGCACAGCTGAACAATAACGTACGAGTGAATATCTGCCCTCACCCAAAGCCAGTCATATGGGAGAACCTTGAATAAGACAGTCATGCACAAGCAACAGAGGTAGACAGAGGGAGGTCGCGTGGGTCACCGAAAGTGCCTTAAATGCTGATTATATTCAGTGTGCTCTCATCCCATGAAAACCCGCGATAAACGTAACTCCAAGTCAAGAATCTACTCAAGATTGCACCAAGGTATCAGCTTGACAGAATTTGAATAGACCACGTAGCATAGTAACCAGGCTGGGTTATACAACATGGTGTTTGGTACTATGTAACTTTTAGGGCAAAGTGATGAATGACTGTTACAGATGTGCTACCACTGTGATTCAGAAACCTTAGGAAGCTATGGAAATGTGAGAAGTAACAGAGATATCTTCTGAGGTTACAAGGCTGGTTCTTCTATGTGGTTTAGAATCAGTCCCCTCACTTCATAGGCATTATAACATCATGCGTTCTGGAGTCAAGCTGACTGAGGTTTAAATCCATTCTCCAACTCTTAGTGGCAGTGGAACTTTGGACAAGTTACTTAACTTATTGGAGACTCAGTTTCCTCATTTGTAAAATAGAAGTAACCATCCTCTTTGTCTTAGGGAAGTGCTGATAATTGAAAAAGACAACACACAAAAGGGCTTAGTGTAGGGTTGGCTACAATAATTACTCAATAATGTGAGCTCTCTTCAAGTGAGGTCTCGGAACTTCTCTTACTGTACCACATCAGTCTGTTCCTAGTCACTGCTAGCATGTTCCTCATTCCTTTCATGTGTAACTACATAAATTTCCAGCATGTCTGATGTGAGCAGGCAGAACTTCAACAGATACTAGGCCACTGTGGCACATGTCTCTCACCAAGGAAAGACAATAATATATACCATTCACTGAGGAAGTGATTTATGGTAGACAATATTGTGCATTATACACATTTAATTAACTCATAATATAATCATTCTTTTCCCCTTTACAGATAATGAAAAAGAATTATTGAAGCTAGTAACTAGCACAGACAGACTTCAGACTGAAATCTCTCACACTCTCAATTCAAGACACCTACTTCCAAAAGTCTCTCTGTTATAGGCAGACTTGTGTCCCCCCAGATTCGTATGTTAAAGTCCTAACCCCAAGTATGTGAGCTTATCTGGAAACAAGGTAATTGCAGATGTAATTCATTAAGATGAGGTCATACCGGATAAGGATGGGCCCCTAGTCCAACATGAATAACATCCTTACAAAAAGGGAAAATATGGACACAGACATGCACACAGGAAGAATGGCATATGAAGTTGGAGGCAAAAATCAAGGTGATGTAGCAGAAGCCGAGGAATGCCAAAGATTGCCAGAAAACCACCAGAAGCTAGGAGAAAGCCTTGAGGCAGAATGAAATTTAACTCAGGAGAAAATGCTGAGTATAAAATATAACAGGAAGCAAATAAATTAATGAATGTACTGGCTATAAAAAGCATCGATAATAATGACCACGTTTGAAGGCTTATATTCAAAACATAGACATGAAAGATGGGAGGGGTGATTGGATGAAAAAAATTGCTAAAGTCTTTGTATTTGGAGGAGGACAAAAGAAATACTCATTAACATTAGACATGGTTAAGACAAGTATTTGTTAAGACAAGTATTAAGCCATTAAACTTAAGACTCTCACTAAAAGAATAAAAACAGAATGCATAACTTCAAATTAAAGAGGGAATAAAGGAGTATAAAGAAAACTTGACTCATAAAAAAGAATGGGAAAATAGTTTATAAAAAATTCAAAGAAAGCGTAGCAGAGAAAAAATACACACACAATAAGGGAATATATCCAAACAGGTTATTACTCTCAGTTAATAACCTATTAACTTCCCAGTTTTAAGTAGGAGATTTTTCAATTGTATTTTTTTTTTTTTTTTTGCGGTACACGGGCCTCTCACTGTTGTGGCCTCTCCCGTTGCAGAGCACAGGCTCCAGACGCGCAGGCTCAGTGGCCATGGCTCACGGGCCTAGCCACTCCGCAGCACTTGAGATCTTCCTGGACCGGGGCACGAACCCGTGTCCCCTGCATTGGCAGGCAGACTCTCAACCACTGCGCCACCAGGGAAGCCCCAATTGTATTTTTTAAAGCTATGCTGTGCTTACAGGAGACACACCTAAACATAAAGTTTCCTTCAGTAAGTTTGAAATGAAAGATCTCAAAAGAGAACACATCAGGTAATACCAACTTGAAAAAGGTTATGGAACAACACTGAGACAGCACTGATTTTAAGTAATATCTATTTATACAGTGGTTTATTATCAGAATGTAGGCGACATAATGATGGGATTTTTTCTACTGTATTAATCAATATATCCAAAGTTCAAATCTAGAATAAAGAGTACCTGGCACATAGGTGCTCAGAAACGTTTGTTGAGTGACTGTTGAATGAATAGTAACAGAAAAAAATGATCAGAGAGTTAGTACAATTCTGAGTCTATATGGATTTAACAGCCTCCAAAAATAAACGAGCACTCCTTATATTATACGAACACAACTGGGTATATGCATATAAATACACACACATACACATAACATTTTAGAAAAAGAAAAAAAAAGGCAAGCAGTTTGCAAGAAACAGTTAACCTTATAAAGAAATCCTCACATCATCTGTCAGTCTGTGCCACCTGTTTGAGCTAGACAATGTGACTACTAAATTACAGGTACTGGGACTCATACAATAACACTGTTGTGTAATATCATGCTCGTGTTCTCATCTTTGCTTATTTAATAAAGGCATGAGGTGCATAGATAAATCAGTCATCTTGTTTCACCGAGTCCCTGATGCTAACAGGACAAGGTGATCTTCAAATTCTGTTTTCAGTGTGGTTATGTGGCTATCTCCTTCACATTCCTCAATAGCATCTGGTGGGCATGCAATGTGAATTGTTAATTCAACTCTAATTGCAAAATGAGTCCAGGTTCAGCAAAGAGTGTAGGAGGAGCTGATAAATACGAGATCCCACAGGCTTCACTAGCTGGATATACTTCAACAGGATGCCTGACTCATTTTTTCCTTCACCCCTTTCTCTTATCCAGTGATGCTGCAAAATTTGACAAGTGTTTCTAGACAGAAAGCTTAGATTATGGTGTGGGTGGGGAGTGATTCCAAATCCAAAAGAAATAACACAATGCTGGAAAATGATAAGAAACTGGAAGCACAGAACCCTTACCTCATTACCTTTTCCATAACTATCACATGTGGCTACAGCCATGATGAACTCACCTTTTATAGCATTTTTCAGTATTCTCTGCCTGTATCTCCCACATAATACAGAAAAACAATACCAATGCCATTATCACTCTCAGTAACAATTTTATACCTGTCTGTTTAATCAAGGAATGATCGTAGTCACTAGGATTTAGGTAATAAAAATGTGTAGGTGCCATCATCACCCCACCAAGTTTACAGTTTAAAAATTAGATTAAATCCATATCTGGGCAAGATGAGATCTGTTTTGCCGTCACAGGGCTTTCCAGTCTGCACCTTGTCACTGCAGCGCTGTAGGCTGGAGTCTTGCCCAGGTAGTTACTTACTTAACCTATTGCTCAGAGCTCTGAATCCTCATTAACTTTTGGGTTGTTTTTTTTTCATGTTTCAGTTAAAAAAGAGTGTTTTATTTCTTTAATGACTTTATTTTCCTACCTAAGAGCCAAGTCCATACCAATATACTTGTTAGAGTAAATTATTTGAACGTATTTCTGATAGCATAGAGACGGGTTAAATAGAAAGGACCTCTAGATAATGCCAAAATGAGAAACAGTGAGTAATAAAAATGTAGTTGCTAACGCCGACGCAATGCTATAGAAAGATAAAAGCAACTCAAACTATGCAATATTTCCGAACAGAAAACCATTTCATCCCATTATCCAAGATAATGTCCGGAAGTCAGCAAAGGAATTTAGTGGTTAACTTACCTTAGAATACTGAAACGAACGAACTCTGTGATCTTTTCCAGACCGAGAATACCATTGTCTTACCAGTGAAATTACAAACAAGCGCTTCTCCTAAGAAGGAGGGGCGCAGTTTCTATCACATGTTTATGTGCCTTGGTGAAATTAACTGGTCCTTATGAGGATGGCTTAATTAATCAGAAACTCCATTTTCAGAATAACATCCACTGGCAGAAGAATAGATTCTCAAAACATCATGGATAGAAAAACAAGGAGAATTTTTTATAATTGAGTCAACTTTCCAGATAGGGAAGAAAGTTTCATATGTTTGGTTAGCTAGTTTTCAGAATCATTAAGAGGTCTGGGAAGCCATGTTTATTAATTACACAAAAAGCAAAGTATCAGAGCTGGTGAAGCAACAAACATGTTCTCATTTCTTTGAAAGGAAATGCCCAGATATGCTCATTAAAACCCAACTGACTGCCTTTCCTGGGTGTACAGCATAAATCACTGCAGGAAGTAGATGGCCAAGCTGGGATTAGAAAAATAGAACCCACCTATTGGGTTCTTGAATATGGAAAATCAGTCCCAGTGCTGAATTTTTCAAATTAAAATAACTGTATATTCTAAAGTAAAAAAATATTAGAAACATATCTCCATGGTTTGAGAGAGGCCCAGGGACCTGAGACAGGCTATTTCCAGAGGAGGGAGAAAGCTTTTACATATTACTGTGGGCGGAGGCTATTACACACTGGGTTCTCTAGCAGATGCCAAGACAGAGTTTGCAGTGCAAGATGTTCATTGGGGATCAACACCTATGAAAAGAAAGGTAAGAAGCAGGGTAAAGCAAGGGGAGAAGTCAAACTGTATTGCTGGCAACAAGGCCTCAGGCAGGCAACTCTAGAGGGGAAAGAGCCTGAGAAAGTTAACTTGCAACAGGCTGAAATGGCCTTTCCTTCCTCACTCAGAAACCAGGTGCTGGAAGGGTAAGAGGTAGAGCAAGGCGTCCTCTACAGCTAAGGAAGAGCCTGAAGGACCCGCAGCTGCAAGCTGTCTGCTGATAGCTCTCCTCGCAGCAGGACAGCAAGGCCTTCCTTGAACCAGAATCTGGGCAGCACGTCCCCACGTCTACCAGAGAGCCCTAGAGAGAAAGTGACCCTCTGAGACTTTCTTGCGCCCTGGATACCCAGAAAACATCAGGACAAGGATGCCTAAGGATCAAATTTAAATATTTTACATTTTATGCTCATTTAGATGGATGATCCTTTCTCCCGTTACCTCTGATTAACCCAAAGAGTTCTCTTTAGGGTGATTAAGAATCATTTAAGGCACTTGTGGCAAATACAGATTATTAGCTAGGATCCCCAAGGATTAATTAATGGAAGCAGCCCTGAGTTCAAGGGTTAGTATTTTTGCATTTCAGCAGTACTGGTGTGGATGATATGGTGCTAATACCACACGCTTGGAGAAAAACAGCCCTAAAACTTCAGTAAACTCTGCTACATACAACAATCCTGTGCTTCAGAGTCTAAAGGCAGAGGGCATTCTAGGAAAGGGCAGAAAGGAACAGAAGAAGAAGCCAAGTGTAGAGCACAAAAAACAGCTGTGAGGAGGCAAGTACCAGTGAAAACGCAGGCTTCAAATACGAGAAAATACGTCCTTTGCCAAATGTTCCGGGGTAGATAATTTTGGGGAGAGGAGAGCAGACACTTCTAAAATGCAAATAACGTGCCAAATGATATAGGTATTACATCAGGAAATGGAAGTTGCATATAAAGGCAGAAGGGGAATGTGAGACTTCAAAGTATCAAAGTTACCCAAGCCTTTTTAACAGTTTAACAAGCCTCTGAATCTCCCACTTACAACTTGATCAGTCTAATAATGTCTATTTAAACCTATGCTTTATTTAGCTTATGACAAAGTTCTTATAAATCTCCTTTATATATAGATGTAGAGCAGCTCAGTTCTGGAACCAAGAGAAAGTTTTAAAGGCTACTTGTGATCCTTCTTTCAATGTCTTTAAATGATTTTATTCATTATTAAAAAGGCAGTTTGGATTATCAAGCATTAGATCTCTTCATTTATGCCTTGTGACTAAATCTGACACATTTATGTAGAGCACTGAATAATTTGGTGAACAGAGGCCACTTGGGACTGAGCAACACTCATATTTGGAATGCTTCAGAATTGTTATGGATATTTTAGTTTAAACCCAGAAACAGTGACAAAAATGTATTACAACAAAAAATGTAGGTGTATGAATATATAAAATCTCCTACTTAATTTTTCCATATTTAGCATAAGCCTACATGCTTTTTATATAACATTGCACAAAAAGCATTAAAAAGGCTTGAGAGAAGGCAGAACAGTCATTTTGAAAAAAATATATTTTCTTGCTTTCAATCAATAATGTAAAACTCAGTGTTGCTTCACCAATCTCAAACTAGTCATTCACACATTAGAACATGGGAGGAGGGGGTTAGAAGGCACCTAGTGACGTATTTAATTTTGACATGATCTTGATTCCTTTGTTAAATCATGAAACAAACAATTATGATCCTAGCAAAAAGAAACTTGAATAACTGGTGATAATGGCATAAGTTTGATGAGCTCCTTTTTATCAAATACGGTCGCCTGCTCTGTTATCAAGCGACTCCACAATTAAAAATGGCTTTACCGGTCTTCCCTGGTGGCGAAGTGGTTGAGAGTCCGCCTGCCGATGCAGGGGATGCGGGTTCGTGCCCCGGTCTGCGAGGATCCCACATGCCGCGGAGCGGCTGGGCCCGTGAACCACGGCCGCTGAGCCTGCGCGTCCGGAGCCTGTGCTCCGCAACGGGAGAGGCCCCAACAGTGAAAGGCCCGCGTACCGCAAAAAAAAAAAAAAAAAAAAAAAAAAAAAGGCTGTACCTGGGAATCTTAGATCTAAAACAGTGACAGCTCGGTTGAGTGACTTGCACTTAGTGGGTGTTGGGTTAACAGAATCTCTGCACTGATCTCTGTAAACTTCACTACCTGATGTTCCAGGTACACCAAACCCTCTCTGAAGTAGACCACCCACTTGTCAATTCACGTACTTCTGCTCCATCAGCAAGTCATTCCATCAACAAGAGTTAGTTGTGTTTGCAAGGACCTAGCAGGGAGCCTATAGTGGGCACTGTCACCATTTTAGTATCCTTCTCTCCTTCTCTCCATAAAAAAGCCAGAAACTGTAAGAGCAAGAAGAATTGTAAACTGCATTATCAGTATGGCATTAGATATGTCAAGGTAGTATTCAGATGCACATTGAATATAGAAACATCATAATACACAGGAACAAACAGCATATATTTATTATAGTATAGTGAGAAGAAAACACAAGAGATAGAATACTTAAAATATAACATTGAGAATTCCATGGGTTTCCTACTATTTTTTGAGCTGGAAACAGGACATGGATAATTACTTAATCTCAACGCCCACATGTGCCAAATTAGAAAACAGATTCATAGGAGCTATTAATATCTACAGATTACTTATTTGGGACCAGGCAGTGTGTTGGCTATCTTATATATATCCTTTTATGTTTTATGTCATTCTTAAAACAACCCTAAGAGAATTTTGATTTGCCTGTGAGAATTACTTTCTTCATTTTATAGATGAGTAAGGAAGTCTTGCTAAAAGTTATTCAATTATTAGCTGCAGAGATTAAAATCAATTCTGTCTTACCCCCAAAATCACTTTTTCTGTCTTATGTCAGATTGTATAAAGGGGCCAAAAAAGATTTTAATTGAACTGAGGGGAGGCAGACACGGTAGTGATTCATTTATACTAGCTTTAAACAAGAGGAGTTCCAGTGATAAACACAATGACTTCAGGGGCCAGGCAGGAGACCTAAATATGTGACAGAATAACGGTTACTGTGGTGCACTGTGGATTTCTTACCCTACCTAAAGGCATTCCCATTCAATTAAAAAAAATTGGACTGCCCCAATAAAACATATCTGCCAGAGGGTTACCAATTTGTAACTTCTGAAAGGAGGAAAGGCAGTAGGTCTGCAAAAATAAGTCTGGAAAACATTCTGGGCTTGAGATGGAGGCACTATAATATGTGGGAAGGCACAGTAAAAAGATAAACGAGATTTTAAAAAATCAGGGGATTGTCTGGTTTGACCGTATCAAAGAACTTTTTATTTATTATACGTAGGGAGGGCAGAGTGGGCAGTGAAAGTAGAGGGAAAGTGGAAAAGGAAAGAAAAGTTTTGGTAGTAGTCCTTAAATGCCAGCTAGAGTGAGAAAGAAACACACAGATTTGCCAAATATTCCCCTACTCTGTGTAGGTATGCCTACTGTATATTAAGTCTTCTTAAGAACCCTTATACTTTATAGATTTGTTGAATCTGTATTGAATAAATCTGGGATTTACTGAAGAGAAATAACTTTCCCAGTGTCACGAGGTAGAAAATGTGGGAGCCAAAATTCAGTTGCATCTGTCTGATTTGAAAAATAATCCACATAACCCACAAGGTTTTCTATAGGAAATACAAGATCCAGACTGCGGTATAGGGGACTTCTGCAATTGGTCAAGGATTGTGGGGAGAGATTCTCAGTTAAGGTAGTGATTATGAGACCAAAAAAGAAGGTGTATTTGATTAAAATATTAATTACAATAACCAACATAGTGCTACATATTTATTAGAAATCACCATTACTATAAGTACTTTCCACATATTAGCTAGTTTTATTCTCATAAGAAACCCACATGATAAGTACTATAACTAACATCATTCCCATTTTACAGATAAGAAAACAGGCACTGAAGTCCATACAACACGTTTAAGGTTAAGCAGATAGAAAGGGTGAAATATGTAATTTTAATCCGTCAAATTAAACCAATTTGCTCTTAACCAAGAGTAAAATACCTTGACACTTTAAGGGAAATGTAAAGAGGTAAAAAACCTTCAGACCCATTAGTTTTCATTTAACATAAATACGGCTTCAGTAGATCAATTCAATTTAGGTAAGCAGAATAATAACGAGGTCAAATCTCTGCATTCAAACTCTCAAGGAGTTTTATCTTCATCCTAAATTGCATTTAGAATCTTACCCTTGAATCTTCATCAAGTATCTCAAAACTGCAAGTAAATTGATTAGGAAAAGGTGGTGGAGCAGAATTGAATCCATCAAATAACTTCGAGCAAAGCCTTGTTAGAAAAAGAAAGATGAATAGTGTGATTCCTTGATACTAAACATGCCTCCGTTTTCTTTACACATTCCACTGCTTGTTGCTAGGATCTGGCGTGAAGCGGTAAACTGGTTTCCAGCTAGTTTATGTACAAAATCAAGCATTTTCTCTATCTAATCACTATCTGAATATGGGACAAATGAGGCATATATCTGTTCTATAACCTTCCTTTTCTTTCTTCCTCTTTCACAAGTTTTGGTAAAGATACAGAAATATTTATATGTGAAGAAGTTTAGTAATTCATTTAATGAAAACATTTACTATGGGAAGAGACCCTGTAGAATTTTGCATTTCCATTCATCTGATGTAAATTTCAAAATCAGAGTTCCATCGACAGGAGAAAAAAGAGAAACTGCCATCAACTAGAGACAGCAACTTTACTCTTAATGGAAACACTAAATTACTGCTTTCAAAACTAAACCATATAAACAACGTTAGTTTCTTTAAGAAAGGATGAGAAGCCTTTTATTTTTAAAAGAAATATATGTTATTTTCACTTGCCTTAAATGACACATGGAAATTAAGAAGAGCCTCCATTAAATAGACAAATGATTGCAAGAAATGAAATATAATACCAACAAGAATTTACACAGAGTCAGTTTCAAAATTAGAATATGGAATAGTACTCATAACAAACAGGGAAGGGGGAGGAAACTGGGCTTTAGTGCACAGAAAAGAAAGTTAGGGAAAAAAAAACTGATAAGAACAAAATGCTGATATATAGAGAGTGAATGATGAGTAAAATAAGCCCAAATCAATGGATTTATCTTCATTGCCTTTGAAGAAAATTGGGGGAAGAGAGACAGTAAGTTTCTAAGCACATACATAAATTTGTAAAATGCTCTACATTAGTATGTTATGTACAGTTCTTTTGGTTACCAGAAACTTAATCAGACTCTAGCCAACCCAATCCAAACAAGAAATTTATTAGAAGAAGGTAGGCTATATTGCAGAAGACAAGGAAAAGCCACCCAAGCAAGCCTTCAGAAAAGCAGGTACATGGGGACCTCACAGGTTCTCACTAGAGATGTTAATTGAAACTTTCCTTTAAAGAATCGTGATAAGCTTGTTAGAGTTTCAAAAATTCCACCTCTCTTTATCCCTCAAATCTGAATTTTACATTTGAGTTAGTTGTGCATCTTTTGACCAGCCAGCTTTGGGCAGAGGGCTGTCATATGGGACAGGCAAGGGAACTAGTGTCTACTGTTTGAGGAGAAATTCCTAAGAGAAGAATTGGAGCTGGTAAATTCCTACAGTAAATGTAGTTGCAATTAAAAAATAGGTACCTGGACATTACATTGGATTTCTCATTCAAGAATAATCTAATTATTTGCAATGCTAAGATAGAGAAAAAAAATGTGATCATGTATTATTGCAAACTACAGACCTGAGGAAATCACTGTAAAAATGTAGACAAGGGGTTGTTACCACTTCTTTTAATATCTTCACCCAAGGAATACTGACTACAATTTAAAATAAATATGTTTATTTTGTATAAATTAGGTAATATTCCAAAAGTGTAGAGAAGTTCAGAAGATAATAAACAGCTGTTTTTACTGTCCAGATATAACTCGTATTTGACAATGTAAAATATTAACCTTTTGCTATAGTCCTTTTAGATTTTATTTTTGAAGAACTAAAAAAGTTTCCGATATAAGTAAACCATTCCTTCCCCCTTCCTCTCCAGAGGTAACCATTTTCCTGAAGTGTTTACTAGTCCCATGCATTATTTTTAATATGTCACATATATCCAGGTATCTATAAATAGCATATATCACTGTTGTGTGTTTAAAATTTACATAAATGTTATCATACAGTGTCTATCACCAACTAGTTTTTATCATGCAATAGCATACTTCTGAGATTGAGTCATGTTAACACATGTAGTTATGGTTCATTCATCTTAAATGCTAAACAGAATTCCGTTGTATGACTTTTAACATCTATATTGACAGATATTGAAGCTGTTTACTTCCCTACTTCCTGCCTGCCTGCCTCCCTAAAGGAATGATGCAGCAAGACTTATTATAGAATTATACTAATCAATACAGAAGGTATTCATGCATGGATAGTTCAAACTGAACGCAAGAAAACAAGAGTGCCTAGAAATAGACCCATGCATAAATGAAAACAAATTACAGAAGATTCTTGGGGATATGATGGACTGTTCAATGATTCTGAGACCGGGTAAGAAAAAAATATAAAATTTGATTTACATTTGCCTAATACACTGCCTAAAATCAGTATCAAGATTACAATAACACAGAAAACTATATAATTTTAGATAATGTTTATGGATTTGGGGTAGAGTAAAATTTCTTTAAAAACATACAGAAAGGATAAGTAATAAAGGAAAAGATTAATAAATTGGATCAGATTAAAAATCCATACCTGTATTCTTTAAAATGCATAATAAAATGGGAAAAAAGAATGAGAAGGCATTGATAAAATATGCAATATACTTTTATATATTAATATTCAAAATATGTGAAGAACTCTTAAAAAATAGACTAAGACCCACAATTCAGAATAAAAGTGTGTTAGTGTGTTATTAAATAAGTTAATAACAGACAATTATTCTGTGAAAAATGTAAGACATTACTAGTAATCATAAAAGTAAAATTAAAACAAGTGATATTCTATTCCACATCATCAGAGAAAAATATTAAGGTACGGTACCAACAAATGGCCAGCTGATATATGCAGGAACAGGGGTCATGCAGTGCTGGTTGGAATTTAAACTGGAAAAATCTCTCTACGCATAAACTGGCAATATCTATGAAAGCTTCCCACACCTGGAAGTTACATTTAATTTCTTATATTATGTATGAGAAACATTTATAAGAATGATCATCGTAACACATAAAATCAGAGGCAAAATGTCTATCAATAGAAAAGTGGTAATTTTGGGTTGTTTTCATAAAATGGAGTAGTAAACACCAATGAAAAATAGGTGAACTAAAGTTACATGTATCAACATGTAAAGTTACATGAACTAAAGTTACATGTATCAACATAGAGAGATCTATATCATAGAGGTGATATAAAGTATCAACATAGAGAGATCTATATAAAGTATGGTTAAAAAATACATACAGTGGGCTTCCCTGGTGGCACAGTGGTTGAGAGTCTGCCTGCCGATGCAGGGGACACGGGTTCATGCCCCGGTCTGGGAAGATCCCACATGCCGCGGAGCGGCTGGGCCCGTGAGCCATGGGCACTGAGGCTGCACGTCTGGAGCCTGCGCTCCACAGCGGGAGAGGCCACAATAGTGAGAGGCCCGCGTACCACAAAAAAAAACCCCAAAAAACCATACAGTATGATATCAACTATAGATATTTAAATTATGTGAATAACTAATGCACATTAAATGCGAACTAATGCTATTATTTAGGATTACATGTTCATGTAATAAAATGTAAACACATACATGAAAGTGATAAGTACCCAAGTCAGTAGTTAGCTCTGAGGGAGAGGAAGTGAAATGAGATCCAGTAGGAATGCACTGGAATCTAAAAGTAGTTTGCAATTATTCAAAATCTTCAGAGTATATTACTGTTCAATATAGTATTCTCCATACATTTCTGTATGTTAGAAATGTTTCACATTAACAGAAAAGCAATAGAGTCATTGACTGAATAGGCTCTTTTCCAAATATAACCGGGTATAAAGAGAATCATTAAAGTGATTTTTATTTTTTTGGCTGTGCCACGTTGTTTGCAGGGTGTTAGTTCCTCGACCAGGGAATGAACCCGTGCCCCATGCAGTGGAATCGTGGAGTCCTAACCACTGGACCGCCAGGGAATTCCCTATGTTAATATTTTAAACATTAAGTAGATGAATACAATAAAGCATATAACCCTTCTTGATACAGTTAAATATGCAACACACAGTAAATTTATCTTGTTAAAGATATCTCTATCCATAAAACATATCCTGCTCCAAACTGCTCTGGGTGTGCTCTTATACCTGCAAACCTGCTCCACAGCTATCATCTTGTGATTGGTCATTCTCTCCACCTTCCTTCTATGTAGGGTCTCTTGTTCTCGGGATCTTATTTCCTGGTTTACTCCCTAATTTTAGTGGAGAACATCTTCCAGTAGCTTTCTGAAAATTAGTGCAGGGGAGATAAAAGTCTTTCGTGTACTCTTACACATAATCTAGGTCGTAACTCGTATTGTCTCATCAGGCACATAAAGACTCGGTCCTATTGTTTTCTAGCTTCTGTTATGGATAGTTTTATTATTTTACTTCACATTAATGTTTCCTATGAAAAGCTGAAGATCTCTCCTCTGTTTCCAGAGTACTGCCTTTTTTTGGTGTGCTTTAATATGAGTCTATTTCCATCCATAGCACTGGGAACATGGTGGGTCTATTCAATATGAAAACTTATGTTCTTCCATTCTGGGAACATTTCATGACTTTTCTTTTCTTTCATGATTTTCTATCCTATATATTCTATTCTTTTTTAACTTCTGGCATACTATATTTTAAAGATATTGGACATACTCTACTTGCTCTTGGCTCTCTCTTTTTTTCTCTTTTTTTTTCTTTTCCTCATTTCCATCTTTGACATTTTGCTTTTTATTCTGCAATAGTTTCTGAACTTTCTCCCCTAAACTTTTTATTGAATATTTTCACTTACATTTCAATTTTCAACATTAAAAAAAATATTTGTTCTTATTTCAAGAATACAAAACCTCTTCTCATATCTTTGAGGATATTAATCACAGTTTTGTTAAAGTTTTATTTTTGTGCATAAACTTTTCTTTTTCTCTAAGTTATTTTTTCTCCTTTTTTTAAGTCTCTGATATAAGATACTTTCTTCAAATATTGAATAAGTCTTGGGTTTGTGCTTATATATTGAGTGGGTCTTCTTAAGCCCAGTCTTCACTATGGTCTAGTTGATTTGGTTCTAGTTGAGGAATTCCTGCCGTTATTTTTGTCAACATTTTTTTCTCTTGGGTGGGACAGATTCCCTGGAGAAGACTCTTCCATTCTCCTGCCTAGATGTTATTTGTCTGCCAGGGTTTTGCCAAGAATCTAAGTGGGAGGAGAGAGTCAGGCAGGGGGAGGTGTTTCAACATTTAGTGTGCTGATCCCTGGCTTGCAGTTTCATGCTGTGTCCTGGTTTCTTCCAGGCCAGAGATCCTTGGTTTTATGCTCTCTGGGGAATGAACCTCTTCTGACCTACCAGAGGATTGAGGAGCAGTGGCCTTACTTTGAAGTACAGGGAAAGCGATGCAGCTACCTAACTCTTCAAAAGAGACTTTGAACCAATCCTGGGTTTTTAGCCATAGTTTTATCTCTACTACCAGAAGTACCTGGGACCAATCCTAAATTTTGAGTATTGTGATGAAAATTGGGGTGTGCTTGCCTTTCTACACTGTCACTTTAGCAAAACAAACAAAAAGCTGAATCAGTTATCTTCTTTCTAACCTCAAAAATGTTGCAATTCGGACCTCCTCCTTTCTCTCTTTCATTATGGGTCCATATGTCTTTACCTTTTTATTGCATCACTAAAAAATGGTATACCCCCAGAAGGACCCACATAAATCAAATAAAACCCATTTGATTATGATTTGAATTGTAAACAATGCCTTAAAATAAAGAGAGATAAAGAAATAGGTGAGTAAGGTATTTGCCAACTCTCAAGAAAATAATGCATTGATTTCTTATTTTTTGAAAGAATAATTCAGGTTAACTACTCTTAAGTGTGTGAGTTGGTAATATTCACTAAGTTGTTTATTTCCTTAGGATACATGTATATTCACTTTGCAATGAGACCAATTCTAACAACTGTCATCAAGTAAACACTCAGACACTGTCAGCACTTTATAAGAGAAGTTGCCAGTATTTGGTGTGGCCGTTTACTAACATGCTCTGGAAAAGACATTCTGTTTTTTTAGTTTTTAAATCCACAATCATGGCTCAAAGTCTCAATCTGAAGATTCACATGTTTACTCAGAAATGTCCTCAAATGCAGCCTATGAATATATGTTCCATTTTGCCCAGAGAATGTTCCTTCCAGGTAGGAACCATGCATTTTGTTTTGTCTATAATCCAGTGGTATCACATGTAGAATTCCATACATAATAGGCTATTGCCCATGTTTTTTGTTGTCTGTAGGTTGTATAACTTGTAGTAATTTCTTCCAACCTCAGGTTCCAGAATCCTATAGAACATGACCACTAAAGTACCTCATAGTTTTTGGTGTATACTGTGTAATAATGGAACTTATCTTCTTGACTAAACACTCTATAATAACTTTTACTACCTCCTTCCAATGAATGTAATTTACATAAGAAATAAAAACAAAACTGTCCTTCTTTTGTTAGTCACAAAAATTTTATGTCAGTACTGCGCCCTTTTCTCCATTTTTCTGTTAAATTATTTTTGTTGTACACAACATTATCTTTTTCTGTTTGTAAGCGTTTCTAAGTTTTTTGGGGGAAAGTATTTACATCTCCAGGATGTTTTTAATTTCCAGAAAAGGTTAAGGCCCCTCAATTGATTCCGAGGCTGGCATCTGGGAGAAACTGTGAATAATCCAAGGAATTATTTTCACCAGTTAAAAAACGAAGTATGAAATCATTCCCTCTACTCTCCAATGCCTGTACTGTTACAGTAAGAATAGAAATGAGAACAAGAAAAGGCGTATCCAGCCTCATGTACCTTCCTACTCAAAGCTGCCTTTGGTCTTTCTGCCTGTATCTCCCAACTTGACCAACCACAATTAGACAAAAAAAAAAAAAAAAAAAAAAAGGTGATCCAGGTGTAGTTGGAGCAAAAAAATTCTCACAACTACTGGTGAAGTTACCTTTACCTTTCCTCCCTTTTCCTCAACTTTTGAGGCATGTTATGGTTAATTCTATGAGTCAACTTGGCTGGGCCACGGTGCCCAGATATTTGGCCAAATATTATTCTGAATGTCTCTGTGAGGATGTTTTTGGGTGAGATTGACACTTAAATTGGTGGACTTTGGATAAAGCAGATCACCCTCCATTATATGGGTGGGCCGCATCCAATCAGTTGTAAGCCTGACTAGAACTAAAGACTGACCTCCCCTGTGCAAGAGGAAATTCTCCAGCCTGACAGCCTTTAGACCTGAACTACAGCATGAGATCCTTCTCCGGTCTCCTGCCTGCTGGCCCACACTGCAGATTTTGGACTTTCCATATTCCATAATCATGAAAGCTGATTCCTTAAAATAAGTCAATATCTCTCTCTCTTAAAAAAAAAAAAATATATATATATATATATTTATTTATATATATATATGAGACCCCTGACTATTAAAGGGTCTAACAGGTATCTTTTTTTTTTTTTTTATGCGTTACGCGGGCCTCTCACCGCTGTGGCTTCTCCCTTTGCGGAGGACAGGCTCCGGACGCGCAGGCTCAGCGGCCATGGCTCACGGGCCCAGCCGCTCCGCGGCATGTGGGATCCTCCCAGACCGGGGCACGAACCCGTGTCCCCTGCATCGGCAGGCGGACTCTCAACCACTGCGCCACCAGGGAAGCCCCTAACAGGTATCTTTTGAACGTGATAATAAAAAATTTAAGTGAAGTCATTTAAACACTGTGTGTGTGGCTTCCCTGGTGGCACAGTGGTTAAGAGTCCGCCTGCCGATACAGGGGACACAGGTTCGTGCCCCGTTCCGCGAAGATCTCACATGCCGCGGAGCGGCTGGGCCGGTGAGCCATGGCCGCTGAACCTGCGCGTCCGGAGCCTGTGCTCCGCAACGGGAGAGGCCACAACAGTGAGAGGCCCACGTACAGCAAAAAAAAACAACAAACAAACGATACAGGGGACACAGGTTCGTGCCCCGTTCCGGGAAGATCCCACATGCCGCGGAGCGGCTGGGCCGGTGAGCCATGGCCGCTGAACCTGCGCGTCCGGAGCCTGTGCTCCACAACGGGAGAGGCCACAACGGTGAGAGGCCCACGTACAGCAAAAAAAAACAACAAACAAACAAACAAACAAAAAGAAGTTCCAACTCTTCCTTATAGAGTCTTCAGTATAGTGTCTTTCCGAAAGAAATTGCAAGCTCTTTGGTTAAAATGAAAATAAAGAGTGAGGAAACAAAGAAGGAGAAATGCATGATATGATACCTATAAATACACTCCTAGTTTCCTAACTCCTTCTACATAATTATCTCTTACCACGGGGACTCTGTCGCTCTCCTTACTTCCCAACCACCTGTAGAAAATACATACAAATTCTGATGACATCAACCTGGTCTAAAAGTTGGGTAGAATTATCATTTAAGAAAATCACTCAGTGCTATTCAGAGTCATTCAAAAAGAAATAGATCTGTCTATTACAAGATATGGACCTGAGTAACACAGGGAGTCCATGCAATAAACATTTACAGCAGAAAACAAAATAAAGTGCTGGGGAGCCTCTAATAATCAATTTCTTAATTTACCCAAGGAGATCTGTCCATGTTTCCATAATTGGTTTACAGAAAAATACACGGTATACATCAGTAATCAGTTTTATAAATTTAGAATAATATATATATGGCTAATAGAGGTGTAACAGAAAACAAAGGAGGAGGCTGAAGGATTCAGGCTTTCTACTTCTGCAGACATACCTTCACACAGTGAGAATGAAGCACCGCAGACAGCTTTGCAGTGTGCTAATACCAGCTAATATGCACTTAATGAGACTTCCAGCTGTCTACTTTTCAATTTGCACTCACTGAATTTATCTAGAGCAGCTTTTTTTTTTTTTTTTTTTTTACTGCAAACTAATTAAGACAGCCCCATCCTCTTTCCTTGCGGCATCTGCAATAGCTACTTCGAACTTTTCTGGTACATAAGCAAATGACCCCATATAGTGGGTAGTCTATACAGATTGCAAGGGAAATACAAAAAGGATACACATCAAACAGTGTGTTAAGCAGTGAGCTCTAATGCTCTAATAAGAAACCAAGACAGGCGGATTGGTCTTTTTACTGGTATAGATTTTCAGTTTTTTAGTTGATTTTCAGTAATTTAGACAATTCTTTTGGGAAGAACTATAAGTAGTGAAACAAGAGTAATCAAAGATCAGAAGACATCATTCTTATTTCCTCTTCCGGTGAATTATTCTTAGTCAGCTAAAGCTTTCCTGATCCCCAAAGTTTTACGATACTCCCACCTAACCATCTCTAAACCCTCATAATATATAAAGTCAAAAGGAATGCTCTCCAAGAATTCAGTAATCTCCAAGAGGAAATGAGCAATATGCATTTACTTTCAGAAGAGAAGGAAATTGGTTCCCATTAATCAAATTTTACCCAGAAAATGTATCTTTCTTTCACAGAGATGTGGAAAGATAACTTGCCTCAAAGCTTTTCAGTATCATTTTAAAAGGGTTATCAATGAGGTTATAAGGTTTACAATGTTAGAGTTGCAAAGGAATAGGTCTTTATAATGAGGTATCTTTTTGATGTTGTGAATGTGCTTTATCCCTCCTCACCCTCCCGTCTTGCTGAAAGATCAGCCATTTTAAGAATGGTTTGTGAATTCTTAAGGTATGACAGAAGTCAACTAGCTTTTACTATATTTTACACATAGTTACCACATTTAATCATTGCAATACAGTGGCTGTATGTCTAAAACTTTTTCGCCTCATTTTAGAGATGAGGAAACTAAGGTTCAGTGAGATTAAATATTTTGACCAAGATCCCATAACTAGTAAGGGTGAGAGCTGGCAAATTAAACCCAGATCTATTAGTGCTTACTTTTCTATACTATCTCCTCTCTGGGATTATCAGTAATTTAAAACAGGGTGCTTAAAGCATTCTCAATTGGAACAACAAATCTAGAACATGAGGGTTTCTATACTTAGTGAGCAGAAATTATGAAGCTTTCTATTTATGCCTAAATCCAAAAGCTATTCTGGATAATAAAAGAATAATCCTCTCTAAAGACGAATTTTGGCAAGGAAAAATGCCGTCCAATTTGTTTGCGCTACGAAAATAGACACACATGTAATCTCAAATTAACTGTCTTTGTCTTCTGCAGTTCTGTGCAAATGCAAATATGCAAAAAAGAACAAATCCTTGGAAGAGAAAAAAACGTACATGTTGACAACTGGCTGTCCTCACGGTTCTCTTAATTGATGAGCGTTTTCCCTGCTGGAATTCTTCAGACTGCTCAGATTTGCTGGCATTAGTCCTCCTGAAATCCCACCTAAATAATATCTTTGTGGGGACGATGATACTCAGTCAGACAGTCTGGCTAACATATTAGGCTGCTGATCTGACATTCAGCGCCCAGAATCGCTTGTGCTGAGCCAAGCAAGCCACCCGCCGAGCTGTTTCCTGCCCAATTAGTGGTAGCTCTCAACAAGTTTACTGGATGGCTAGAACCCCTGTACCGTGAGCATGACAGCTCAGAACGTACACTAATGCCTGAGCATTTATGAATGCCGTGACATACACTGCCGACAAGACAAACAGAGGCAGTGATGAGCAGAACCATTGTCTGCACATGCATGTTTAAGTCAATTACAATGACAAACAGCTGTTTTATGAGAGGCCATGACTATTCAGAACTTTATTTTAGGTGCTCAACACTTCATCATAGAAACGATGAAGAAGAATTGGGGGGGAGGAGTAAAACAATAAAATAGTTCTCTTTTGTGGGTTTATAGAGCAACAGTCTTACACACGTAGGGAAAATACAATTATATTATTGAAGCACCCCGTACTATGAAAAATTTTAAAGTCACTTATAGGCAGTTTCCCAAGATTAGAGCTGTACACAGAAAATATTGGGGAATCTAGATTTGCAAAATCAATGAACCAGGGAGGAGATAATCCTTGATAGACTCATTAACTTTCTTAAAATAAATCATCCATTTTACACGTGGCACCTCCCCAGGTTTACTGCCACCACCCCTTCTACTTCTATCCTAGACTATAACTACCAATTCCTAACTGGGTTCCTATCTTCTCCCCTTCCTTCAATTTCCCACTCATACCACAACCACAGGAATCTCCTAAAAAGCACTATTTGCTTTAAAATACTTTATGACCCTTGTGCTCCCGCCACTGCTATCACATAAAATGCATGTCTAGAGTTTTTAACCCAAATGTTATTGCTCCAACCTGCACTGCATAATACAGTTGTCACTAGCCACGTTTCAAGTCTAAGTTTAAATGAGATAAAATTAAAAATCCAGTTCCTCTGCTGCACTAGCCATATTTCAAGTCCTCAACAGCCACTTGTGGCTAGGGGCTATTGTATTGGACATTGAGCAGAGTGTCCGTCAGTACACAGTCCTATTACCTAGCACTGCTGTATATCTACCCCTAAATCCCAATGTACAGATCTGCCTGCAAGTTCCGGGATTAAACCACTCTGTCCAAGTGGAAAAGCTCTGACTTTTTGTCTGCCTTCCAAATTTACATTCCCAAGTCTCATACATCTTCAAGGTTCAGATTACATTTCACTTTCTCCACCCCTTCTCTTATATATTCCAGTCAGAAATGATCTCTACCTCATTGGAACTCTTTTGAATTTTGTTTATAATAGTCACAGGCTAATTCTGACACCGCTGTTTTAAAGAAATCTAGGTAAAATGATTATTTTCTTACTAATTTAGAAGGAGGGAGGAGGAGAAACAGAGAGAAAGAGAGGAGAGAGAGAGAGAGAGAGAGAGGAGAGAAGAAGAAGGAGGGGGAGGAAGAAAAGGAGAGGGTGCCAGGACAGCTGTATAACTTTGTTCTCTTCTCAGAAAGCCAGTGCATTATAGGCACTCGATATGTATTTCTAAATAACAAAATATAGTTCACATTATTTATTTTGCAACTGCAAGAAAACACCATCTTGTCCAGCTTTTTCGTTTACAAGAAGGAAACTGAGAACCAGAGAAGGTGCAAGCTGAAGTGATCATCAAACTACTTAACAAGTACTCTGGCATCAACCTATCAGAATGGAACTGGCCTTAGCAAGAGAACTGGGTCCTAAAGGTCCCCTGATCCTTATTTCCTAAAGCTTGGGAAGGTTCAAGGGGTTCTATGAAGAAATGAGATAGCCAGGAAATTACTGGGGGAGAGGCTTTTCGAGGCTTAAGACTATAGGACAGCAGTGTTTTAAGATTTTATCAGTGAGCATGGCTTATACCTTCAGCTGTTTACTGAACAGTTCTGGTGATGCAATTGTCCCAGGGTCACACAGTTAGTAGAATTTGCCATAAATCAATTTTAATACAACTTTTCAGGAACATATCTACCGTGTCACATAAGACACCCACCTTCTGGGACATGGAAGCAAAAGCCTTTCAATTGCTAAATAAGCGTGTGATCTTATACCATTGGTATAATGTCACGTGCGTTTGCGTGCAGATGACAACATTCTAGAAAACTGCTCCCTCAGGTGTTGTATTTGGGGTAATTGATGCTTTAGGCCTAAATATCTTAATAAGCTGACACTTTTATTTTCAGAAGTGCCTGCAAGGAGTGCAATTCTAAAAAATTACGTTCCAACCTGGCTGATTGGCTAATATAATGAAAGTAGTTTGTAACAAATAAACAAGTAAAGGATACGGCATGCTTGGCATAGCTTTTAACATAAATGGGCGAAATCACTTCATTTCTTTCAATAAAAACATCTTGCACCTAAAATAAAATGCTTGATGTTTATACAGAAATGGCACGTTTCGCATAAAGTTTTTTGATAGTTCCTTGCTGCCAACACTTAAAAAGTTACGACTTTAAACCTTAGTTGTGCAAAATCAATAGCTGATAATATCATTTTTGGCTCTAATCCTCCAGTTTTAAATAATGTTCCTTTTGTAAGTAAATGCATTACTTCTGTATTGATTCTTCTTTATAAATGATCTGAAGCAACCCCACATAGAAAACAATAAACATAACTGATCTGTAAAGTTGTCTATATTCCAGTGGTCATTTTATATTCAATATTCTTTGCCATTTAAAAAGAGCCATTAAGTGTTTGTAGATTAGAAACACGGGAGGTATCTGGGCTTTCCTTTTCCCTAGTCACCTAGTTCTAACACTGAACCTCCTCCTCTATCTTATAGTCTACTTTAACAAGTAAAGCTGTTTTTTCATCTCACAAAATAGTTGATTCAGAAAATCACAAGAGAGTGGAGGACTCCTACAGACCAGCCAGTGAAAGTGGGTAGTGGGATTAGTCAATAAACCAATGATGATGGAGAAAACTGAACAAAGGGAGACTATAGCAAGCAGGGAAAATACATACTCAAAAAACTGATATCCAAGGCCATTTAGTGTAGGAACAAAGAATCATAAACATTTTGATAGCTCCTGTGGGCATCACTGACTTATAGAACAACATAATGATAGACACAAAATCTTAGTAATTGACTTTACTATCACCTACTATTTCTCACAACTGTACAAACAGATTATGGTTTAGATAATTTCCACCATATCACATTTATTATGGAACTCTGTTTATTTGAGATGCTAATGTTACTTTTTCCTCAGATATGTTATTAAAGACGTTGGCATTGCAACCTGAACATTAGTATTAAATAGACCTACGGCATGAGACATACTTAACATTTCTTGAATTACGTGGTAAAGAAGGAGTAAAGTGCTCGGGTACAAAGATAAAATAATAAATAAATAAAGAAGCATGTGTCTTAGTGTTTAAGCTGCTATCACAAAAATACCATAGATTGGGTGACTTAAACAACCAGCATTTATATCTCAACAGTTCTGGAGGCTGGGAAGTCCAAGATCATGTCACTAGCAGATCTGATGTCTGGTGAGGACCTTCTTCCTGTTTCATAGATGGTGGTTGTCCCAATGTGTCCACACATGGTGGAAGGGGTGAGGGAGCTATCTGAGGTCTCCTTTATAAAGGCCCCAATCCTGTTCTAAAGGCCTCCTAAAGGCCCCACTGCCATTTACCAACACACTGGGGATTAGGTTTCAACATGAATTTGAGAGGGACACAAACATTCAGCCTATAGCACATACAACTTCTTCGAATCAGCCAAGGCCACTGAAGCAGTTTACACAAAACTCCCCATGGGATAAGAGACTGAATTTATACTTGAGGATTAGCAATGGGGGTTTTTGTTGCCCTCTGCCTTAGCATATCTACCACAAAAACAAAACCGCATCTACTGGTCAGGTTTTTTATGGTTTAGCATTAACAATCAGTATGATTTACATTGGATTTGGCTAAACATTAGGACAAACATTTAAAAATATTTCTCAATTGTTTTTCATGTCATAAAGCCAGGTTTTCTTCCATCGTGGTGCCATTTTTTAGAAAGGTTGCCTAGTTTGTTTCTAGGTAGACAAGAACGTGAATGATATTCACTAGCATGTAGACTACAGTGTGCTTAACAAGATCCTTAATTTTAAGTTGTAGCCTCTAACCAGCTGAAGAAAAAGTTCTAGTGATATACAATTGAAAAAAGAGAATAAGAAAAATAAATAAATTCAAAACGATAAAGTAAATGGAAAATATACGAATTGAGTATATTAGATTCATAAATCCAGATAAGCCAGAATGTATCATTGGAAGGTTAGAAGACTATGAGAGGAATAAATGAGATGAGATGGGTGGAGTCATCTGAGCAACTTGGAAGAAAGAAGCTGTATCGATTCAAGGTATCATAAAGAAATTCTCTCACAACCGCTTATGTGTTCAAATATTTTCCTTTTGGACAGGAGGGGTGAGGGAAATAAACATCTTTTCAAAACTTTGTAAGTTCACCGATCAGTTAGTTTCCTAATAGCTGCTGACAGAAATGAAAGTAAAAGTACTCCTTTCAAGGTTCTCTTTTCCAGAATGAACAGGTTGAAAATCTAGTAACACAGGTGGTTTTAATTACTCATCTTCCATACACCGGCTTGGTTGTTCATACAGAGCAAAACATTCCTCATACCGAGATTTGCTAATAAGAAACACTTCATAAACTCACACACATAACTATAATCACTGCCACATGCTGAGAGCCCTCTTACGCCAGACACTCATAATCTCTAATTCATAAAATGATCCTGTAAAATGGGAATGATCACCAGACACATTATATAAACTAAGAAACTGAGACTCAAAGAAGTTAAATAAATTGTGTAAATCCATGACGCCAGTTCAGTGGTGGATTCAAGATTTAAGCCACATACCACCTATGGCTTTCAATTATTGACTCCATATAGATTAACACTTTGTATAGGCACAGATTAGAAAAGTCATTATTTTATTTATTGTGGGTTTGTCTCATCATTCATGGAATATTTAAAACTCCCGGTTATGTGACATTGTTCTATGTGTTGAGAACACAGCAGTAATCGAGACAATGTCACTAACATCATGGATTAGGAATGGAGTCATTACTGATAAAGGACGAGGTCAGTGTACTGGCCATGGTCAGCTAATTTACCCCCACTTTGAATTTTATTTTCAGATTTTTGCTTTGTACAGTGAACTATAAGATAGTTCGTGGTGTGAGAGCTTGGCATGCGAGAGTGCTATAATCACAGTTGTCCCTCACGTGCGACTTGAAAATTACAGGAAGGCTATGTAAACTAGACTGACTCTGCATCATCTGTCACCTGGGTAAACTCTATTCTTTGCATGTAGGCCCCTCCTTCAGTCATCATTTTCCAAGATTATTTCCTCTCCAGACTTATGATACACAGTGTTCTCTCTTCATAGATCTTAATTCCACAAGGAAAACATCTAATTAAGTCATATTTTATACAAAACACAAATAGCTTGCCACTATCCTTGGATTATATCTCTCAAGGCAATATTTATTTCATCAAAAGGAATTGATTTATAAAGGGTCAAATTTAGGGACAATCTTCGGACGCATAAAGCTCTACTGTCTCCTTTATTCTACCTAGATTCAACTTGCATGCACACAGTTACTCTTCCACAGTCAAAAGTCATCAAAGGCAGAATCATATAACCTGTCATTAATACTTTTGAGGTATAATTGACATATAATGTTATATTTGTTTCAGGTGTACAATTAATAATTCAATACTTGTATATATTGCAAAATGATAACAACAATGTCTAGTGAACATCCTTTCCCATATATAGTTACAATTTTTTTTCTTATGCTAAGGACCTTTAAGATGTACAGATAGCCCTCCATAACCACAGGTTCCACATCTACAAATACAGAGGGCCAATTGTACTATGCCATTTTATATGTATAAAGGACTTGAGCATTTGTGAATTTTGGTACCTGCAGGAGGTCCTGGGACAAATCCCTTGTGGTTACCAAGGGTGACTGTACTCTCTTTCTTAGCAACTTTCAAGTATGTAATGCAGTACTATTAATTACAGTCATCATGCTGTAAATGAATGGTTTTTTAACTCGAAGTTTCTACCTTTTATTCACCTTCACCCATTTCTCTCACCTCCCAACCTCTGCCTGTGGTAACCACCCATCTGTTCTTTGTGTCTGTGAGCTTGGTTTTTGTTTGTTTGTTTTAGATTCCACATTTAAGTGAGATCATACGAAATTTGTCATTCTCTGTCGGACTTATTTCACGAAACATAATACCCTTGAGGTTCATCCATATTGTTGCAAATCGCAAGATTTCATTCTTTTTTTATGGCTAAACATTTCATTGTGTGTGTGTGTGTGTGTGTGTGTGTGTGTGTATATTGCATTTTCATCATCCAGTCATCCATTGATGGACACGTAGGTTATCTCCATGCCTTGGCTATTGTAAATAATGTCACAATGTACATGGGGGTGCATATATCGTTAGGGTTAGTGTTTTCATTTTCTTGGAATAAATATTCAGAAGTAGAATTGCTGGATCACATGATATTTCTATTTTAAATTTTTTGAGGAATCTCCAAACTAGTTTCCATAGTGGCTGGACCAATTTACATCCCCACCAACATTACAAAACTGTTCCCTTTTCTCCATATCCTCGCCAAAATTTATTTCTTGTCTTTTTGATAATGGCTATTCTGATAGGTGTGAGGTGCTATCACTGTGGTTTTGATTTGCATTTCCAGGTGATAAATGATGTTGAGCATCTTTCTATGTATCTTTTGGTCATACATATGTCTTCTTTAGAAAAAGTCTGTCTGTTCAGATCTTCTGTCCATTTATTAAGCAGATTGTTTTTTTGTTTGTTTGATTTTTGGTTTTGCTATTAAGTTGTATGAGTTATCTATATAGTTTGGTTATTAACCCCTTATTATATTATTGGCAAATATTTTCACCCATTCCATAGGTTGTCTTTTCATTTTGTTGATGCTTTCCTTCACTGTGCAGAAGCTTTTTAGTTTGATGTAGCCCCACTTATTTATTTTTGCTTTTGTTGCCTTTGCTTTTGCAGTCAGATCCAAAAAATCATCCCCAAAACCACTATGAAGGAGCTTACTACTTATGTTTTCTTCTAGGAGTTTTATGGTTTCAGGTCTAACATTCAAGTCTTTAATCCACTTTGAGATAATTTTTTTGTGTATGATATAAGATAGTAGTATAGTTTCATTCTTTACACATGGCTGTTCAGTATTCCCAACACCGTTTATTGAAGAGACAGTCCTTTCATTTCCCCATTGCATAGTCTTGGCTCCTTTGCTGCAAATTAATTGACCATATATGCATGGGTTTATTTCTGGACTCTATATCCTGTTCCATTAACTATGAGTCTATTTTTATGCCAATACCATACTGCTTTGATTGCTACAGCTTTGCAATATATATGTAGTATATAGCTTTGCAATATAGTCAAAAGTCATCAAAGGCAGGGTCATACAACCTGCCATTATTTTTTTTTAAGTCTAGCGTCCTAAGGCACAAAGCAAGAGGTACGATAACCTCAAATGGTTATGACTATATATCAGCTGACCTTCAGCCAAATTCAAAATTGAAGGCTTTAAGGGAGAATGAAGGTTTCTTTCTACCAGTGTTCTTGAAGAGCAAAACGTTCTGTGATTCATCCTTCTCTGTGGAGGGCTCTCTGATAGTAACTTCCATCCAACAGCTTCCTGAGAACTGCTCTGCATAACTTATCCCTAATACTTAGTGCAATAATTGAATTCTAATAACCTCTACAAGAAAAATACATTACCTTTATTCAAGGAACCCAAGACACTCAATATAACACTGTCCTTTGGAGTTTATGATTTGAGATGTCCTTGAAAGTAAGATTACTTGATAAAGATGCTATTTTACTGCCTAAGTAACTAAACCTCCTTGTCAATGATTCAAGACAAAGTCATTGTATTTGATCTTATTCTGCATATTCCTCAGCTTTCATATCCTAAAAGTGTATTCCATATCAATTTTTTTCAACATTTGCTGGTAAAATAGTTGCAGGAATTTATTTTCCTGTTCCGAAGAACTAACTGAATAGATTATGTTTCAAGTAAAGAATAATGACACAGTAAAAGCTGAACAATCTTAATTAAGCTTAATGAAATCAAGGCAACTCAGGAAAAAATCTAGATTATTGACCTATAAATGGAATTTCCTTCAAATTTACTCTTTATTATCCACCAAATGAAATTCTTTACATGTATACACTAATTCTACCCCATCTCGGAAATCAATTGAAATGCACAAGAAGGACCTTTACACCAAGAGATTCTAGAAGTCCACTAAGGGAACTTTATAGTACAGCTGTGCTACCTCAAAATTTGATTCAAACACACTCCAAACACTACCATTAAGTTTCTAATTACACAAGACTTGAATTTCACAAGAATTTGCCAACATTCATCCCCAAATATACTGCAGAAACACGTCTATTTTCCTGAACACTATAATGTGAAAGGTCATAGGCCCTATGCACTTGAAACTTTTTCTCACATTATTATTTTCTGTTAGGAGCTAACGTGATGTAGAAGCTAGTTTTACAGCCAGGAATAATTACGGCAGAGGTATATTTTTTGGATATTTTATTATTTGTTTTTCTCAAGTATAATAAGCAATTCCTACCTATATTCTGGGAATGAGAAAATAGATGAACCACTTACTTGACAAATAAAATATGAAAATAAAGAATAGACTGCAAACCTTTATAAATATCCACTTTTTGATGTTAAAGTATTACATCAACAGCCAACGATTTTTCATGAATAGAACAAAATGAGAAATGCACATAATAGAAGAATTTTTAAAAATGAAGATTCAGTTTAGAAGAGAAGTAGTCAGCTATTTCCCCCAAATTGCTAATTTCTTAAAATCACTATTGACATAAAAATTAAAAAGATTATCTTCACAGACTAAAAGCCCCTTTGATTGACTGACAGATAATGAAAATCTGATCTTTTTATAAAAATCACAGGCAGATAGAATGTAATGTAACTTTCACTACAGACTTTTAAGCCTGAACTATGGTCACAAAGTGAAAAATGAATACGTGCTTGTGAGTGAGTGTGGTATGTGTGTGTGTGAGAGAGAAAGAGAAAGAGAGACAGGGAGAGAAGAGAGAGAGAGACTGAGGCTCACTATGGGTATGCTTTATGGGACGGACCTACCCCCGGTAATTATATGCTAGACTTAACTTGCACAATAATGTGAATTCCAAAAACAACTTTAGGTCTGAGAAAAGGTACATAATTTTCATCAAATTCTAAATGGAACTTGTGACTTACCCAAATGGCTAGAAACCACTTTACATCTCAGCCTTTTGTTTCTATACATAAGTTACAGGGTGTCAGCACATGCCCTAAGGGAGTCACTGCTCTTCGCAGACTCAAATCTAATGCTGACTATGGCGTGTTTTGTCTTCAACAGTGGCTGCTGCTTGTGTGTGGTTTTTGATTCCTAGTTATTGAACCAGTGGATGTGTACATTTTATCAAAGCTAATGGTGTAGCGAAAAACTGGATGAAAGTACACATTCTTGGGAAATCACCATGAAGAGAACTCAACCTTTTATCCATTATTTTTTTCCTACTCAGTTGACTATCCCAGACCTATTCACTGCAACCCTACACAGGCAGATATTGAGTTTTTAGGAGATGGTAACATGAATTCTACAAACATTCCCTAAGAAAGGTCTGAAATAACTCCGAACTAGGAGTCATAACACCTGAATTCAAATCCCAGCTTGATCTCTATGTATCTGAGGAACATAAGGCAATGTGTTTAACATCCTGGGCTTCTCATCCCCGCCACGCACACACAAAATGGTAACTGTGGGAAGTGATGACTACCTTATTTTGGTAATCTTTTCACAATATATGCATGTATTAACTCATCACTTTGTATGCCTTAAACTTACACAATATTATATATCAATTACATCTCAATAAGCTAGAGAAAAATACAATAAAAATGAAGCACAAAGTCTTTTAAAATGATATTTCAAGACCACCCAATATAACAAAGAAGTTGAGTCCCAAAACTTTTCCAATATTTTTGGACTGTAAAATATTTTCATAATTAAATCTTGCACATAAAGAGCATCATTTAAAAAACAAGATAAACTAGGTGTAATATTCATTTATTCCTCAAAGTAAAATAGAACCAATAAATGCCAAGTAACACAGGGCAATATGGAGACAATGATTATCAATTTTTCCTTTTGAGGAATTCATTGTCTAATTGGAGTGACAAACTTGTGAACAGATTTTCACCCAGCTGCTATGGGAACACAGAGAAAATGGCAGCTAATTTTGAATGGAGAACCTGATTAAGGCTTTACAGAGAAGGTGACAATAGCCTATGGAAGAAACAAAGGTTTTCTTCTGGTGAAGAGGAGGGAAAGGAATTCCTGGCATTAGAAACAGCAGGCAAAGGGGCAGAAAGGTACCTTACGGTCTGCTCTACATTCAGGAGATGGTAAGAACTTTGACTTAGTGGAAAGTAATGATGCAAGAGGGGGCTTATAAAGTTAATCTAGACACAACTGAGGAGCAATTGGTTCCAAGCTACGGGTTTTGAACCACATCCTAAAAGAAGTGTGTCCAAAGCATATGGACTGATTCTCAAATGGCTCTAGGTTGGTGCACAGAGCTGGGGGTTGGGGGCGGTCAGGGTGGTAGCGAATTCAGATTCTGCTTTTGTGCAAAAGCATCTCAGCAGCTCTCATACATTCCAGAGTCTGGCTTAGGAATGGGATTAAATTTATCTAATTAATCTTTGCCTGTAGGTGATTCTTTAATTTCAGAGTATGAGTATTGTACACTGCCTTTATATTTAGAGATTAAACATCACTTAATGTTATTATAGAAACTTCTTTTATACTATCTTTTTCTGATTTTGTACTGCATAATTATTGGTCACACATAAGACTTTCCTCCCAAAGCCCAATTTATAAGCAGTATTGGTGACTAGGAAAAACAATTTCCTTGCTTTTAAATGAGTGCATGTTCCTAACTGAAAAAGAAACCATTTTAACTTAAATTAGAAGAATGTCCTTTTGTTATCGGACATTATAGTTATAAATTCCGTGAAAACCAACTACTCCACTCGAAGTGCAAAGATCAATCTTTGTCTTCCTTAGGCTTCTTGGTGAATGCTAATTAACACTCCTCAGTATAACCTTAACTGTGACTTGCCGTTTCTCCCTGAAGGTCAACAAGCTATTTTAGGAAAAATATGTACAAATCCATACTTTGTTTAAATGCAGACGTAGCCTATGTTTAAAAAGTGAGTATAATAGGTTAAGCTGAGATCTCCAGTGTGGCTTGGAGATTAAGAAGTTGTTTGTTTCCCAGCTATGGTATTACTTCTAAATAATACCATCTGAAAATGACATCACATAACTGTACAGTAAAAAGAATACATTTAAGAAAAGAGGGAACAAAGTTAGTGGGATTTATTTTATTACAGTACATTTATTGGTAAGTCAATGTTTAAATAATAAAAGCTCCTCTCAACAGTGCCCACAGTATTTAGGGGCTTCAATTTGATTATCCATCCTTTATGGATACACCACATTAAGTCAAGGGCCTGGACAAGATGAGAACCCTGAGAATTAGCATCATCTATTGTGAGTCTTCTTATTCCTGACTCCTGGCCTCTACTTGATGCTTTTATCATTGGCCCTACTCCCTTAGCCCCTGAGAAAAATAGGTATTTCACTGGAGGGGTTTAAGAAGACATATTTTTGAGTGAAGAGTAATGATGTAAAACTATACCCATTTTCTGTTAGTGTTAATGAAACCATATTGGCCATTAATCACTGACAAAACAACACTCCGGTGTTGGATGTCTACTATACTAAGCTGTGAACCTATGAAAGGAAATTTGTGAGAATAAGTAGTAAATAACATCTACAAGTCACACTTGCGAGGTACGATTGGAAACAAAGTTTGGAAAACAGTCCGGAGATTTTTAACAACTGTGTTATTTTGCCCAAGCCATTATATAATCTCCCCAAGTCACTGGGTTAATATATTTTAATAAATCAAGCAATAACAAAAAACACAAAGGCTGCCGAAGTGAGAGGTGATATATTTCAAGAACATTAGTGGGCCTAGTTCTTCACTGTTGACTATCCTCCAGGCCCATTTCAATGTGAAGATTTTGCTGAACTGTATTGGATTCCCCAATATTCTTTTTTTTCCAAAAATAATGGTGAATTGGTTTAGGGGAGAAGAGGAGAATGGTATGGTAGGAGATGAAGAGTCAAAAAATTCCATGCATACTAGATACCACTCAGTCTTCTAAGCCGGAGAGGGAAGTGCCAGAGCACATTATAAATATGATCACGTATCACCCAAAAGTCACTTCTGTGAAGCTGGGCAGGCAGTCAACACTACTCAGATTCACTTGAGGTTTGTAGAGCTGGTCTTGGCTTTCATAAGATAGATAAACACATGAAAATCCATGGTCTGGTAGCCATCGCGAAAGAAGCAGTACAGGATGGGGGTACGTCTTTGAACCACAAGGAACAGAATCATTCATCAAACCTTGTTTCTCTGCTTTCATGAACCTAGTAATTAGGGAGAGGGGTTTCAGAGCGGGTGGAACATTGTGTACTAGCTGAGAATTCAATTCTTCAAAATATGTTAGGACAGCAAAGGGTTAAATCCAACAAGTAATGTTTCTGAACATCACTTTTAGTGTTACCATCTGTGAGGAACAGCCACTCTCTTTATAATTATCCTCCAAGTCACAAATAAAAAAGCCATGAAATAAACCCTTACTACAATGTTGGCAAAGCCTTAAAAGTTACTTCAGTAATGTCTCCATTTTTTAAAAATGTACGCAATCCTTTTATACCAATTGCCATTGGCCACGACAACCTCCACCCTGCCACACACACACGGAATAGATACCCTACACATCAGAGATCTCTGTAGAAGGACCATGCTGGTAAGTCTATTTTAGATCTTGACCACTTGCTGCTTTTGGTATAAAATCTCTGCTCTCATGGGAAAATAGTGACACGTTCACTGAAGAAAGAGAATGTTGTGTGGTTCTACTGCCGGCTGAAACCATGGAGGTGCCCAGCGTGTTTAAGGTCAAGAATGCCCAGCACTTTGACATTCAAACAGTCCTTTATGGGAGGATACAGGAAAAGATATCTCTATTCTATTTTGATGATCAACATTCAGCAAGCTCTGGGCAGTAAGAAAGGAAAACAATTTGGGAATTCAAGAAGCAAGCTGAGCGATGACTCACTTTGACACTCCAAATACTGGTATTTTTCTCTCAGCAGCAGTGCTTAAGGATGCTCCTGGAGTGACATTTTAACCTTTTATAAGGTAAACATTCTTTTCCTCTTAAACAAAATAAATTTCTGCTGCCCCTTAGACACCCTAAATAGATGAAGAAGTCAATTCAGTTGCTGGATTGGGAGACAGAAATGGCAGCAACATAGCTCCTCTGTGCTTAAGTATTGAAGGCTGTGCCATGTAACTAGTAAGGCAGTAAGAAGAGGGAGGGAACTTGGACAGCTAGCATTTGCGGATAAGTTCTTACAATGAATGTTAGCTGTCTTGCCACTTGGAACCTTCTACCCAACAGATATATTCCTGAAGTTTCCTTGAGTGAAGAAATATTCTCTGTGTATGTGTGTGTGTGTGTTTGTTCACCAAGGACTGACTCTCTCACCACTTAATTTCACATGGGAGTCAAACCCACCTCCTAAAGGTAAAAATTTTAAAGGAGAAATTTGAATGCCTGTGGGTACACAACATCTGATTGCAGTGTTTTTGCCTTTTTTCTTTAAAAAATTTTAAAGATCAAATGACTCACAATGTAAAAAGGAAAATCCAAAAAGCCTCAACCGAAGATTCATGCCAATAGCACAGTAAATGAAATCATACACATACTGAAAGCAACATACAGCTGGACTTCAAAGGAAAGTTTATCTATGATCATTCTAATGTATGTCAATTATTAGTTATGTCAATTCTCATACCGTTGCATTGTATGTCACAGGGATTTCTGTGAATAGACGCTAATAATAAATGCTAATAATGTAAACACAAACATAAAATTAAAAATATGTACGTCTATTCTGCCAACTAAGACACAGAGGTTTCCTATAACTTCAAGGGCAGTTTTCCTTCTGGTGGTAACACTTTAAAAGTATTCACTTATTTAATGTTATTTCTGAAAGTCAGTTTTCATAATCCATGTTTATTTAATTTTTAACAAGTACTCATTATAAGTGTGTCCTCATCACTGTGCTACTTTTCACTACGTTATGCTAATTTTGCTTTATAATCTTTCAGTTACACAATTGTAAATACACTGAACATTATCTTCATGTTGTCCCTACTATGCGGGTTGCCAGATAACCTATCTTCTCTCTTCCTCTATATATATATACCCCTATATATATACCCAACATGTTCTGTATTTAATGATTTTTTCCTGTGCTCTTTAGGGAGTTTGTCAGGGTACCCGAAATGGCCTACATTCAGCTTTTCATTAAATAATTTTAAAATATAAAAGATATTTCAAAATATCTTTAGTGGTGTTTAAATGACAAATGATAACACTTCCTGAGAATTATATCTCCACAACTGAAGATCTGAACAACTCCTATAGTTTGAGAGAAGATCAAAAGAGAAGCTTGCAAACAACAAGTACATATTTTTCATATTGAAGAATAAAAACACCACTGTTTGCCCAAAGTGTCTAGTCAGAGATAACTCCTGGTCAGCTCTCACTCAGCCAATCAGGCGAGCCTCCTGTCGCTCATGCTTCTAAAAGCCAGCCGTCAATAGGACTTTACTCCAGTGATCACAGCAAGGCAGCTAAGATCTACCACGCCCTAAGCATTCCAGCTTCTGACAGACTCCCAGCCCCTGAGCGCCAGGTTTCCAAAATATTTACATAAAATCAATCGGGCATCATTACAGGAGACCGTGCCTTATGACGATAGGTCTCCTTTGCAGTCAATGAGGAGTCTGCAACAGCTATCAAGTTCAATTATTATTAGTTCACAGCTCTTTCAATGATTCACCTATGTTTATGGTTAGTTTTGAATTGGACGTGAGTTACAGGCAAAATGACACACTGACGTGAGATTATCATATTCAGTCCTTCAATTCTGGTAGTTGTTGCTATCATCAAATTTTTATTTGTGTATATATAAACACAACACAAACCTTGTCAAAATTCAAGCATAAATTTTGTGATGAATATTTTAAACACTGGACAATTATTTAAATGAAGAAAAAGAATTTAAATTTGTGCAGGATACAACTGTTTAGTCAATATAAACAAAAGATGGAAAGTGAGATATAAGTCAGCATATGATACAGCTAAGCAGAAGAGATGATTTCCTCAACTAGTACTGAAGAAAAGCAATTAATAAAATTCAGAAGATAACGTAATAACAGCAGAAGTTGTAATGGCTGTCTGCTATGTATACCACCAGTTTTACAGCTAAAACGGCTGCACATACTTCTACCAGAAGCATTTTCTGATTCCAAAACTGCAAGCAAAATTTCAAGTGTCAAAAGGAAATCTACAAAAATAAAAAAATGCAACAGTTCCATTCACTTTTGCAGAAATTATCAAAGATATAAATGCCTCACCTTTTTATGTTATAGCCAAGGATACAAGTTATCACAAGGTAGAAAAAAAAAATTCCCCTTTGCTTGTGCAATATTTCTCTCCTGAAAAAGCCTTGCTTATAAGGCTATTCCAAGGAAAAAACTTCCACATAAGACTTCAGGAACAATAGTAAATTTTTTGCAGAGACTCTTTTATTGAATTAGAAGTTAATAAGAAAAAAATGTACACCTTTTGGTGGCTATAATCCAAATTGAAATTTGCTGGGTATTTATGTAAAGGTGCAGACAATGTTTATTCAAAGGTGAAACAAAATATGAATAATTTTGTGGAAGATGTTGGCTGTCCTTCTCATGTTCTGTGTTATACTGCTGAAACAGTATTGATGTTCTTCCTATTGACATTGAACTAATTGTGATGAAATTTTTCTCTTCATCATTTATTCTGTTCAATTGCTCAAAGGGAGCGATTAAAGGATTTTTGTGATTTTGTTTATATTCAGTATTCTTCAATTCCCACATTCAAAAACCCTTTGGGTCCCTTTAACAGATGCAGTTGGGGACATCTCAATTTATTTGAAGCACTAAAATCATACTTTAATTCTGAAGAAAAGAGCCTCCCAAATTCTTGTTAAGATTTTTAATAATCCATTGAGTGAAGCCTACTTATTTCTTGTTCACAGTTCTCAATATCTCTTTAGTAAATTGAAAGAAAATCACTGTTATCGATGTATTGTTGCTTAAAAGAACTTGTTGAATGCGTTAAAGAAAGAACTAATAAAAATGTATTCCTTAAAGTATCAGGGGTGTTATTAAAATGGACACTATTACTTATGAACAGGAAAGATTCAACTCATAATGAATAATGATCATGGCCCTTGTCATGATTTTTGTTTCGATTAGATTTCATCCTCTGAAGAATTTAATTTTTTACATGTGTGTTATTAAATAATCACCAGTATGAGAACATGTGGACTCATGAAATGAAGAGGAAGGAAATGAAAACTCATGACAATGCTGTTTTTTGTTACTGG